>NC_081550.1:16091200-16103231 GCF_901000735.1 Corylus avellana | reverse complement strand
TTTAACACGTCAAAAACTTTTGACGTGTCCAAGTTTTTGACGTGTCTAACCAGCACGTCAAAAAAATGTATTAAAAAACAATTAATTTTAATTGGCATAAAAAATTAAATTTGATTAGATAGGAAAATTAAGTTTATCATATTAATTAGTATAAATTACTTGGTATATATGTATACGTACGTATATATATATCACATGCATGCCAATTAATATCACATGTATATATATATACACACACACACACACATATATATATATATATATGTGTGTGTGTGTGTGTGTGTGTGTGTGTGTGTGTTTGTTGTATATATGCATGCTCATTTTATATATTGTATGCCAATTAATATAATTATCAAATGCATGCATCTAATTTAACCATTTCATTAATATTAATTTGAACATAATATTATCATGCATATATCAGTCTAGTTATAATATTAATATGATAACTGGCCATATTAATTTCTTAAAAATATATATTAAAACTACTCAATACATTTATTTTATAAGACCCGCAAACCTCACATTAACTTGGCCAACACAAAATATGTGGTCGGTGAGTTGGTACATCTAATTGTCTATATATCTAGAATATTAATTTATTTACTCTCTAATTAACTGTAATTGTGTTGTATAGATAATGTGGACATATAAGAAGGAAAAAATTATATAATAGAATAAATATAATTTTTAATAAAAATTATATGATAGATTAAATATAATTTTAATAGAACTATAATTTAATATATAATCTTAATAAAATTAAAATAAATATAATTTATTATAATTTAAATTATATAATATAATTAAATATAATTTTATATGTTTTTGACGTGTTGTATTTTAACACGTAAAGAACTTTTGACGTGCCTATTTGACACGTCAAAAACTTTTGACGTGTTAATTTCATAAGCCAAAATCCTTCGACTAAAATTTGTTTATAATACCGGAAATAGAATTTGATCGGTTATTCAGGAGATAAAATAATTCTTTTGATCGTTGACATTGGTGCATCGCCAATATCCGGAGCGCTGCTATGACGCCTACCGCTCTCCCACTTTCTTTCTTCTTCTTCTTCCTCACACCTTTCATGTCATAGGACCATTTCTTCATTAAAATATATTTTTTTCTTCTTTTTTCTTTCTCTTTCTTCTCTCCCCATCGATTCAGAACCTCTGACCTGTTTATTTTTCGACACTATTCTCACGACGAAACTTCGAGTTTCTTTCTCCTTTTCGAAATTTTCGACTGATATTTCACCTTTGCTATTGTTCGATGACGGTTTTTCCGATTTGGCTCTAATTAGGTATATATATATATAGTTATTGATTATATATATATATAGATTTGTGTGTATATATATATATATTAAAACTAATTTCATTATTTATATATAAATAAATAAATAAAATTATATATATATATAAATAAATTATATAAATATGCAATTTACAGTGTATTACTTGTTAGGTAATTAATTATTGCAATTATATATTGTTGTTGTATTATATTAGCAAATTCTTTTTACATGTTAGCTAATTAATTAATTAATTTTAAACAAATATACTTGTTTTACATATATGTTTTGTTTATGGTGAAAATATTGTTTAATGTATTTGCGTGCATGCATGCAAAATTACGTACCCTCATAGTTTGAAATAATTTTTTTGAACATTAATTTGCATTTATATTTAGACCCATATTTTGTGTAGGTTATGCTTTTGCACATTATCGTGACAAATAAGAAATGCATATCTATTTTGGTCGTTAATTAATGATTAGATTTTGTAAATTTAGAATACATTCGTAAATGCTAAGATATAAAAAAAAAGTAAGGAACAACTAAATGTTATAATAAACGGAAAAAAGAAAACCAACATTTAACCTAGGTAGCTACCTATAACTAATTTATTTAGGGTCCCCATATATAAAAAAATTAATTTAGGTCTTACAACTTTAGATTATGTAAATGTCATAAAAAACGAGAACAAAAAAATAGGTAGCGCATAAGATAGCCACATATATTTTATCTACGGTTCCCATGTGGCATGTCAAATGTTTTTTAATTGTGGACCTTAATTTTGTTTAGGTTTTGCAATTTTAGCTTATGTAGATGTTATAATTAATACTCAATGTATGTGTTTCTTTGTTAAAAATAAACAAAAATTTGAAATGATGTACTTAAAGAAAAACACAAAAAAAAGATATAATAACATCTAACTAACTAACTTAAATTTATTTTATTCAGTTACGGTTCTAGTAACAAAAGCTATGGACAAGAGTTGGATGACAAAGTTTAGGGGTACGAGGGAATACAGAGACGGGTGTAGATCATTCGTGGACTTTGCAATTAGGAACTGTAGAATCCCTGATGGAAAAATTTACTGCCCCTGTAAGGTGTGCTGTAATAACCAGCGCTACCCTCCGGGTTTGGTATTTGACCACTTGATAGGGGGTAAGGGAATAATGGATTGGATTATTGGATTATATGGATTATTGATTGGATTATGTATTAGATATTTGATATTGTATTGGGTTTTGGATTATATGGATTATGTATCGGAATATGTGGATTAATGGATTGGATTATTGGATTAATGGATTGGATTATGTACGTGGATTGGATTATTGGATTATGTATATGGATTATTGATTGGATTATATATGTGGATTATTGATTGGAATATTAGAATATTGGAATATTGGAATTTGATTTATTGTATTGGAATATTGTAATTAGGAAATATTGTAATCAGGAATTATTTCAATATATATATATATATATATATATATATAGATATAGATATTTTTTGACGTGTCAAACGGGGTGACACGTTAAAAACTTTTTGACGTGCCAAGTTTTTAACGTGTCAAAACTAACACGTCAAAAAAGTTTTTGACGTGGCAAAACTAACACATCAAAAACTTTTGACGTTTCAGTTTTAGCACGTCAAAAATTATCTTTTTGACGTGCCTGTGTTTAAACGTCAAAAACTTTTGACGTGTCACTGTAGACACGTCAAAAATATGAGATTTTTGACACCTACCCTTTTAACCGTTGATAAACGTCAAAAAGCACACGTCAAAAGGGGTTTTTGAGAAAAAACCCCTGGTCAAAAATTGTGACAATTTTTGTAGTGTAAGAAAAAAAAAAAATCTCTCAAATTTCACGATGTTCAGCGCCCCATCGCCCAACAAACCCAATAGCATCGTACTCTCCTTATCACGGGATCTGAACTATCTTCTAGTACTACTAATCAAACAATTTTCACGGGATCCAAACAAATTGGTTGGAATGCTCTTTCCATCACTGCGGTATCAGATGGTGAATGCCTCATCCCGCAGCAATCCCACCGGGATTATACTATATTTATCATGGGATCAGAAGAAGGTGAAGAAACTTATTGGAATGCTACTCCCAAACATGAAGCCCCATCTCTCAACAAGTCTAGTGGGATTCTTCTCTCTTTATCACGGTATCGAAACCAACTTCTAGTACTGTTATTCCAAAAAATTTTGCGGGATCCAAAGAAATTGGTCGAAATGCTTCTTTCATCACTGCAATATCAGAACGTGAAAGCCCATCCCGCAATAACCCCATCAGGATTCTACTTTGTTTATCACATGATCGGAAGATGGTGAAGAAACTTGTCAGAGTGCTCCTCCCGAAGGTGAAGGCCCCATTCCCCAACAAGTCTAGAGGGATTCTACTCTCTTTATCAGGAAAGTATCTTCTAGCGCAGTTGTTACAACAATTTTCAAGGATCCGAAGAAATTGGTCGGAATGCTCCTTTTAGCCTGCAACAAGCCCATCGGGATTCTCCTTTCTCTATCACGGGATCGAAACCTCATTTTGATCTTTAGCCTTCTTCTACTGAGCAACCAATGGAAGAATCTCATTTTGATCATCAACAATCTTCTACTGAGCAACCAATGAATACCAATGTAGCTGTTGTTCCAACAATTTTCACGAGATCCGATGAAATTGGTCGGAATGCTCCTCCGAGCATAGTATTAGAAGGTGGAGGCCCTATCCCGCAACATGCCCAACAGGATTCTACTCTCTTTATGGGATTGAAAACTTATTTTGATCATTGGTAATCTTCTCCCAACGTTATTGAGGAAGCTAATATCGGGGGCCCACAACTGAACACTACTCTAATAATGAATCATGATGTGGAACAAGCCAACTCCAACTTAGTGGCCACATAAGTATGTAACTCGTTTGACTTAGGGCAAAGGCTTAGTGAGACTTAGACAATTTAAAATCTCTAATCAAAACCCTTATTTGGTTATTTGGTGTAACAATATGACAAGATGAAGTTCTTAACTAAAACTATAGCGAATGCATACAATACAAATTTTCAAAAGCGTGTTATACTGGTAGAAAATAGGGTAACGCTCTCCGATGAACCTGAGACCATTATTGCTCACAAGGTTAGGTTCCCTTGGTGTCCAACCATCGGAGTGTCTATAATGATCTGATAAGAGAGTTTTATTCAAGGGTGTGCGAATTTTTGTATTATTTTCTACTATTTTTTATTGAATCAAAATTGTGAATATTGGGGGAAAAAAATCTTTTTAAAATTATTTTGGATGGATAGTTTAGAGAATATGAAGCAAAATTAGAAAACATGTTTGGAAAGATGATTTAAATTGAATATATTTGATAAAAAAAATTAAAAAGAAATAAATAAAAATTAACTGAATTTAAAAAACGAATAACATTTAGATAGAGGAAGAATCGAAGTGTATTAAGAATGAAGGCTAGATGTCCGCAAAGTGCAAACGCAAGAAATTATCCGCTGCCCGCCCGCCCCAAATTTTTACTTGAACCCTAAAACCCGCAATATCTTGAAGTAAAAATCACGGGCCTCAAACCTATTTCTTTCAACCCTAATTCATTTTCCTTTAGGTAGGCATAGCTTCCAAACCATAACACTTACTTTGCCCACACTGTCTACAGCCACTTGTCCAGGTAGAACCTGATTATATGTTTTTTCCGATGCCGAAAGTGCTTGCAACTAAGTTTTTATACCCGGGGCTCAAGAATGAAACGCTCATTCCAAAAGAGTTCATCAATGTATAGGAGAAAAAGGCTATTCTCCCCATCGCGACGAAAGATATTATGAGTCAATTTCCTATTGTAAATAATCGTATATGTGATTCTTACTATTTTATAGTATCCCGTATGCCTCGACTAATAGAGAACGAAAGAAAGTGGCTTTTAACCCATACAGAAACAACAGCTCCAGTATACACTATAAGAAAGTACAAATACATGCATGGAAGAAGGATAACGGGTTGCTGGATAGATATAATTGAACCATTAAAAGATGAAGTAATGGCATCCAAACCAGAGCTTCAAGAAAATGAACTTAAGGTATGTCTCATCTTCCCGTCCAATTACATTTATTTATAAGTCAATATATAAATTTTTTTAGTGTATTGTTTTGTTATTTTTTTTTTTTTAAAATTTGGTCAAAAATTTGAATTTGCAAATGATTAAAATTGTTGAAATATGAAAAAAAAAAAAAAAAAAAAAAAAAAAAAAAACCTCTCAAATTTCACGATGTTCAACGCCCCATCGCCCAGCGCACCCAAGAGCATCCTACTCTCCTTATCACGGGATCGAAACTATCTTCTAGTACTACTAATCAAACAATTTTCACGAGATCCAAAAAAATTGGCTAGAATGCTCTTGCCATCATGGCAGTATTAGATGGTGAATGCCCTATCCCGCAACAATCCCACTGGGATTCTAATATATTTATCATGGGATCAGAAGAAAGTGAAGAAACTTATCAGAATGCTACTCCCAAATGCGAAGCCCCATCTCGCAACAAGTCTAGAGGGATTCTTTTCTCTTTATCATGTTATCAAAATAAACTTCTAGTGTTGTTGTACCAACAATTTTCGCGGAATCCTAAGAAATTGGTCAAAATGCTCCTTCCAACATGGCGACATCAGAACGTGAATGCCCTATCCCGCAACAACCCCATCGGGATTCTACTTTGTTTATCACGGGATCAGAAGATGGTGAAGAAACTTGTTGGAATACTCCTCCCGAAGGTGAAGGCCCCATCCCCCAACAAATCCAGAGGGATTCTACCCTCTTTATCACGGAAGCGCCTTCTAATACGGATGTTCCATCAATTTTCACAGGATCCGAATAAATTGGTCAGAATGCACCTCCGAGCCCGTAACAAGCCCACCAGGATTCTCCTCTCTCTATCACGGGATCGGAACCTCATTTTGATCATTAGCCTTCTTCTTCTGAACAACCAATGGAAGAATCTCATTTTAATCATCAGCAATCTTCTACTGAGCAACCAACGGATACCAATGTAGCTGTTGTTCCAACAATTTTCATGAGATCCAATGAAATTGGTCAGAATGCTCCTCCGAGCACGGTATTAGAAGGTGGAGGCCCTATCCCGCAACATGCCCAACGGGATTCTACTCTCTTTGTGGGATTGGAAACTTATTTTGATCATCAGCAATCTTCTCCCAAGGATACTGAGGAAGCTAATATCGAGGGGCCACAGCTGAAGACTACTCTAATAATGAATCATGATGTGGAACAAGCCAACTGCAGCTCAGCAGCCACACAAGTACGTAACTCGTTAGACTTAGGGCACATACTTAATCAGACTTAGAGACTTAGACAGTTTAAAATCTCTGATTAAACCCTTATTTGGTTAATTGGTGTAACAGTATGATAAGAACAAATTCTTAACTAAAACCACTGCGAATGCATATAATACAAATTTTCAGAAGTGTGTTGTACAGATAGAAAAGAATGTAACGCTCTCCGATGAACCTGAGACCATCATTGCTCATCAGGGTTGGGTTCCCTTGGTATCCAACCGTCGGAGTGTCTGTAAGGATCTGATCAGAGAGTTTTATTGAAGGGTGTACGAATTTTTGTATTATTTTCTACTATTTTTAATTGAATTCAAAATTGTGAATATCGGGGGAAAAAATGCCTTTTAAAATTATGTTTGGATGTATAGTTTAGAGAATATGAAACAAAATTAGTAAAGATGTTGGAAAGATGATTTAAATTGAATATATTTGACAAAAAACTAAAAAGAAATAAATAAAAATGAACTAAATTTAAAAGACCAATAAAGTTTAGATAGAGGAAGAATCGAGGTGTATTAAGAATAAAGGGCAACTATCTGCAAAGGGCAAACACATGAAATTATCCGGTGCCCACCCGCCCCAAGTTTTTACTTGAACCCTAAAACCCGCAATATCTTGAAGTAAAAATCACGAGCCTCAAACCCATTTCTTTCAACCCTAATTCCTATTCCTTTAGGTAGGCACAGCTTCCAAACTACAACACCTACTTTTCTCACACTGTCTACAGCCGCTTATCAAGGTAGAACGTGATTATATGTTTTTTCTGATGCCAGAGGTGCTTGCAACTAACTTTTTATACCCGGTGGTCAGGAATGAAACGCTCATTCCAAATGAGCTCATCAATGTATTAGAGAAAGTGGCTAGAAAGTGGCTATTCTCCCTATCACGACTAGAGATTTTATGAGTCAATTTCCTATTGTAAATAATTGTATATTTTATTCTTACTATTTTATCGTATCTCATAAGCCTCAACTAAGAGAGAACGAAAGAGAGTGGCTTTTGACTTATACAGAAACGGCAGCTCCTTTATACACTATTAGGAAATACAAACACATCCATGGAAGAAGGGCAACGGGTTGGTGGATGGTTATAATTGAGCCATTAAAAGATTGAGTACTAGCATCGAGACTAGAGCTTCTAGAAAATGAACTAAGGTATGTATGCTCTTCTTGTCCAATTTCATTTATTTATAAGTTAATATATAAATATTTTGTAATGTTTTGTTTTGTTTATTTTATTTTATTTTTAAATTTCTTCAAAAATTTGAATCTGCAGATGATCAAAATTGTTGAAATATCACAAAACACTCTCAAATTTCACACCGTTCAACGCCCCATTGGCCAACGGGCCCAAGAGCGTCTTCCTCTCCTTGTCACAGGATCCGAACTATCTTCTAGTACTACTGTTCCAACAATTTTCACCGAAGAAATTTGTCGGAATGCTCTTTCCATCACTATGGTTTCCAAAGGTGAAGGCCCCATCCCGCAATAAGCCCACCAGAATTCTACTTTGTTTATCACGGGATCAGAAGAAGGTGAAGAAACTTATTGGATTGCTACTCCCGAAGGTGAATGCCCTATCCTCCAACAAGTCCAGAAGGATTCTTCTCTCTTTATCACGGTATCGAAACCATCTTCTAGTGCTGGTGGTCCAACAATTTTCACTGGATCTGAAGAAATTTGTCAGAATGCTCCTTCCATCACGGCAGTATTAGAAGGTGAATGCCCCATCCCACAACAAGCCCACCGGGATTCTACTTTATTTATCACGAGATCAGAAGATGGTGAAGAAACTTATCAAAATGCTCTTCCCGAAGGTGAATGCCCCATCCCACAACAAGCCCACCGGGATTCTACTTTATTTATCACGAGATCAGAAGATGGTGAAGAAACTTATCAAAATGCTCTTCCCGAAGGTGAAGGCCCCATCCCCCAACAAGTCTAAAGGGATTCTTCTCTCTTTATCATGGAAGCATCTTCTAATGCTGTTGTTCCAAAAATTTTCACTGGAGCCAAAGAAATTGGTCAGAATGCTTCTCCCAACTTGCAACATGCCCATTGGGATTCTCCTCTCTTTATCACGGGATATGAAGATCATTTTGATCATCAGCCATCTTCTACTGAGCAACCAACGGATACGAATGTAGCTGCTGCTCTAACAATTTTCACGGGATACGAAGAAATTGGTCGGAATGCTCCTCCCATCCTGCAACATGCCCAGCGAAATTCTCGTCTCTTTTTCTCGGGATCAGAATCTCTTTTTAATCATCGGCCATCTTCTACTGAGCAATCAACGGATACCAATGTAGTTGCTGTTCCAACAATTTTCATGGGATTCGATGAAATTGTTCGAAATGCTCCTCCCAGCACGGTATCAGAAGGTGAAGGCC
Organism: Corylus avellana; assembly: GCF_901000735.1. Classification (NCBI taxonomy): domain Eukaryota; kingdom Viridiplantae; phylum Streptophyta; class Magnoliopsida; order Fagales; family Betulaceae; genus Corylus; species Corylus avellana. Next base: position 16,094,194 of record NC_081550.1, on the reverse strand, counting down.
CTTTCCCACAACATGCCTAATGGGATTCTACTCTCTTTATGGGATTGAAAACTTATTTTTCTCATCTGCAATCTTCTCCCGAGGATACTGAAGAAGCTAATATCAGGGGGCCACAGCTGAACACTGCTGCAATAATGAATCATGGTGAGGGACAAGGCAACTCCAGCTCGAAGGCCACATAGGTACTTAACTCGTTAGACTTGGGGCACATGCTTGGTGAGACTTAAAGACTTAGATAGGGGTGTCAATACGGTTACGGTTAGTGGTTATTGGCAATAACCGCTAGCCGTAACCGCCTTAGCGGTTAGTAGATCTCACTAACCGCAACTACTACCCGCTTAACGGTTAGCAGTTAGCTATTAACCGCCGGTTACTGGTTAGTGAAATAAGTAAGGTAACCGTCTGCTAACCGCTTTTTCAAAATCTGGCTTTTTTTGGGCCTTTTTGGGCTTTTTGGGCTTTTTTTTATTGTAGCATTTTTTACCATAATTTGTTTTTTGTATTTTTAGTGTCTTCTTAGGCCCAATTGCTATAAAAATAGCCCATATTGAAAAATCAAAAATATTTGACCCCAAATTTACATTTACTTGTACTTTAAAAACAAATTCCTTAAATATTAAATCATAACTCGTTTTTTTTTTTAAAAAAAAAAAAAAAAATCAACAAAACATATCAAAAAAGTTCAACACAACTGTCACAATATATATAAAAGTTCAATACAACATATAAAAGAAGTTCAAATAAAACATATGATATATAATGATTAACTTATCATGTGATATAATCATATCAATTAGAGTGATAATAGTATTAAAATTAGAATGATAATACATTAATACTTCAATTGTGTTTATAAGTAACACATTGTTTAATCCAATGTCAATTACTTAATTTGATATTATACGAATCACATTATCATTGTACATTAATAATATGATTCACTTGAATAAAGTATTTGAATTGTCATTGAATCATATGATTAAGTATTGATATTATACATTTATATTATTCATATGCATATGTAGACTTATATAGACTTATAACATATATAGACTTATAAGTTTATAACATACATTGAAAATAAGTCTCTAGATATTTAATTGTTGTATTAGTATGAATTGGTATACTTATAAGTTATGTCATATTATATATGTATAATTTGTTATTATATAATCAAATGATTTAATGATCAATTGATCATGTGGTATAATCATATAAATTATAGTGATAATATATTAATACTCAAATTGTGATTTAATGATCAAGTGATTATGTTATATGTATAAATATTATTATAATTATAATTATAAAAATATATTATATAAAAAGGCTGTTAGCAGTTAGCGGGTACGGTTAGTAAATCCAATAACCTCTAACCACTAACCGCTAGGCGGTTATAGCGGTTAGGTGGTTAGCAGTTAATACGGTTAAGTGGTTAAGCGGTTAGTGGGCGGTTTCTAACAAACCGCCCGCATTGACAACCCTAGACTTAGATAGTTTAAAATCTCATATTAAAACCCTTATTTAGTTATTTGGTGTAACAGTATGACAAGAACAAGTTCTTAACCAAAACCGCAATGAACGCATACAATTCAAATTCCTAGAAGCGTGTTGTACTAATAGAAAAGAGGATAACGCTCTCCGATGAAACTGAAACCGTTATTGCTCATCAGTGTTGGGTTCCCTTGGTGTCCAACTGTCGGAGTGTCTGTAAGGATCTGATAAGATAATTTTATTGAAAGGTGTGTGAATTTTTGTATTATTTTCTACTGTTTTTTTATTTAATTCAAAATTGTGAATGCCGAAAAAAAAAAAAAAAGAAAAAAAAAAAAAAAGAAAGTTTTTTAAAATTATATTTGGATGGATTGTTTAGAGAATATGAAACAAAATTAGAAAAGATGTTTGAAAAGATTTTTAGGTTTAGTTTAGCCTTATTCAATGATCAAAACATTTGTTTGTAATTTCTCATTCTTTCCCAAGTGTTGGGGTGAAGATTGGATGTTTGATAGAGTTCTTTACCTTTCCCGTTGGATGTGGTGTCAGAGCGGGTATGTGATCGGTCTTAAGGATAGCTCCGTGCCTTCTTGTCAGATGGCAAGTTAGAACGGGCTCATGACGGGACATGTGATTTACTACCATGATTTATCTTCCCATTACTCTTGGAAAAACATTGAATGTGTGTTACAAAAGTGTTCTACAATGTTCCGGCACCCGGACATCACTTGGAAGTAATTGGGTCACTTGGAAAAGTTTTTCCCATCACTTGGGCGTCATGACGCGCCTCCTAGCACCCTGGCAGTATGTTATTGCTCAATTCCCATCCTAACAGAGCTGAATTACCGTCATGATGCGGTTGGTTTCTACAAAACCTTGAGAACCGTTTTTCACCTAGCAAACGTTAGAATTTGAAGAAGCTCATTAAAGACAAAGTTGTAGATCTAGGACAGCTCTTACCAGAGCTATCGAGTTTGAATCATTTGGAGCTCGAGGGAAAAAGTTATGGGGAAAATACCTTGACTGGCTTTTGTTGGTTCCTCGTCAAATGCCCTGTCATGACGGGCTCGTGACGGGACCAAAGCTGAAGCTATTGTTTTCTCGTCAGACGATGCTTCATGACGGGCTCGTGATGGGTATTCAAATCTACTTTTTACTTTTTGCGTCTTAACGAGGACGAGGATGGTTCAAAATATCATATTTTGGTCTTCCCATCATAGCGGGAGATAATCTCTATTAAGACGGAAAGAAATAAAATTACAGATCTATAAATACCTGTCTTATTTTCAGAACTCTTTGAATCTCTCCATTTCTATTTTATGCTCATCTGAGTTTGGAGGTTCCCGGTGAAGAAATGGTTGTTATTATTCCTCATGGAGGTGATACCCTTCAACGTTATTTGTACCAAGTAAGGCTGCCTAAAAAGCTTTTTGCTTTCAGGCTTACTTGGGGTTTTTGCTAATTTCAAAGCACGTCATACACATCACGCAACCGCAAAGA
>NC_081550.1:16081922-16091100 GCF_901000735.1 Corylus avellana | reverse complement strand
TTATGCGTTTGTTTTGGATATTTAAATCGCTTATGCATTTGATTTGGGGGTAGAACACGATCCTTGTGTTTTTATCAAAGATGATTTAAATTGAATATATTTAATAAAAAACTAAATAGAAATAAATAAAAATGAACTAAGTTTAAAAAACTAATAACGTTTAGATGGAGGAGGAATTGAGGGGTATTAAGAATGAATGCCAGTTGTCCGCAAAGTACAAACACACAAAATTATCCGGTACCTGCCATCCCTAAATTTTTACTTGAACCCTAAAACCTACAATATCTTGAAGAAAAAATCACAGGCCTCAGACCAATTTTTTTCAACCCTAATTCATTTTCCTTTAGGTAGGCGCAGCTTCCACACCACAACACCTACTTTGCCCACACCGTCTACAACCACTTATCATGGTAGAACTTGGTTATATGTTTTTTCCAATACTGTAGGTGCTTGCATCTAACTTTTTATACCCGGCGGTCAGGAATGTAACACTCATTCCAACTGAGTTCGTCAATGTATAGGAGGAAGAGACTATGCTCCCCATCGCGACGCAAGATATTATGAGTTAATTTCCTATTGTAAATAATCGTATATGTGATTCTTACTATTTTATCGTATCTCATATGCCTCGACTAAGAGAGAACGAAAGAAAGTGGCTTTTGACCCATACAGAAACAGCAGTTCCTTTATACACTATAAAGAAGTACAAACACATGCATGGAAGAAGGGTAATGGGTTGTAGATGGATATAATTGAGCCATTAAAAAGATGGAGTAATGGCATCGAGAGTCGAGACCAAAGCTTATAGAAAATGAACTTAAGGTATGGCTGCTCTTCCCATCTAATTACATTTATTTATAAGTTAATATATAAATATTTTTTTAATGTTTTGTTTTGTTTTGTTTGTTTGTTTGTTTTATTTTATTTTATTTTATTTGAAATTTAGTCAAAAAGTTGAATCTGCAAATAATCAAAATTGTTGAAATATCAAAAAACCCTCTCAAATTTCACGCCGTTCCCATCACCTAAAAAGCCCATATAAAAAAGCAGTTATAAAATCGTTAGTTATTAATTTTAGTAACTGCTAACCACCGATTATAAAATAACCGATAACCGCCTAAGTGGAGCGGTTGCTGTTATTAAAATTCAATAACCGTTTTAGGCGGTTGCGATTAGTGGTTTTAGCCATAAAACCACTAACCGCAACTGCTTGTACAGCCCTATTAAATGGGCCATATATATCAAACGAGTGTGAAGCTCAAAGTTAAATTTGATATATGAAAATATTTTCCATATGATTCATTGGGGTGAAGAGGAAGGAATTCAATTCATGATCCCAAAATACAAAATAATGGAAGGAGGAAAAAAAAAATGAATGGGGAAGAAGGAGATGGACGATAAATAATGGTAAAGACTAATAATAGATTAACAAAAAGTTGAAGAGCACCTACATCTTTCTTAGAGCTTGTTTGAGATTATGGTTTAGTACCTAAAAAGTTGTGCGAAACAAAAGCTAGCATATTTAGTAAAAAATTTCAAAAGTACTTTTTAACTTTCTTACTTTAAAAATTGTCAAAATGCACTTTTCGCAAAAACTTAAAAACGAAACTTTTGCGAAAAAAAAAAAGTCTTTTTTTTTTTTTTTTTTACTTAAAGTTCTATTTCCCGAACACAATCATAAACGTACTCTTAATCATGGATATAATTATAAGTACTGCAGCACCTCATGCATGCATGCACACATGAAGATCCTTGAGGCTGGATAACATAAGAGAAATTGTTTTTTTCAACCATTTTCATATAGTAAATGAATAAAATTATTATTAATTTTGTGTAAAACCCACATGAATTTACAAATTTAATGTTGAATTTATTAAATTTATAAAAAGAAATAGTTAAAAGATGGTTAAGAGAATAATGTGTAATATACCTCATAACATAAAGCTATTAGTATTTTATGCCACACTACAAAAAAAAAGAGAAATGCTTCTATGCATTCTCCTATCATTCTACTTACCATCTCTGCCTACGTGGCAGATGACACGTTTTTATTTTAATTTTTTTTTAAACAAAATCGAATTGCTCACATATCTAGCGGGGGGAAAAAATTGAGCTCCAAATTTGACCCAAATTTGAACCTCACCCGCACGCGTGTTTCCCCTCACCCTCACCCTCACCCTTTCTCTCTCTCTCTCTCTCTCCGGCAATCGACTCTCTCTCTCTCTCTGGCATGGATTGCGCTCTCTCTCTCTCTCTCCGGCCACTGCTCCGGTTCAGACGGCGGCAAACCCAGCTACTCGACTACAACCCATTTCAGGAAATCCAAATTTCACCCAAAATTGAAATCCCCAAATCTCTCCCTCCATCTCCATCTTCCCTCTCCCCCACCCACGGGCCACTGCCACCCACAGCCGGTCACGAGCAGCAACGTCGACCACCAGGACAGAACAACTCCATCTCCAGCGACGAGCATCCACGTGATTCTGCTGAGCAACCCACGCTATGCTGTCAAGCAACCCATCTCCGGCGACGAGCAACACCATCCAACGTTTGAAAGAGTACGTAGCAACATTATTTTCCCTATTTTTACTTTCTTTGCACTAACAGATTTGAGTTGACAATCTGATAAAATTTTGCTGAACCAGTATCTTTTTTGCATAATTTTGACATTGATATGAGTGTTTTGTTGCATGGATTTTTTTTGAGTTGATTGTTGAGCAAGTTTGTTGTTTTGAAAATTTTGTAGGCCGATTGCTAGATGGTTTTTCTGTTGTCTTTTGGAAAATTTATCAATGATTATAACTTTTTAGAGGGATGGGGACAGACTTCTTGGTGCTTTCTTATCCCTTAATATTACTTTTGTTCTCTTTCTATTTTGAGACAAGTATTCTCTTGTTCAAGTAACAATGTTCAAAAGCCATGAATATACGTGTCTATAGAATCAGACCTCTGGAGACATCCAGCGATATGTTCCAGTTTCTGCATTCATGACACCAGATTGTGCTTGCATTCTAACAACACCAAAATCAGCAACCTTGACAACCTGGTAGAAAATGTATTTGAAAATTTGGTAAATCACAAGAGGGGTCTGATAAAAAAAAAAAAAAAATGTTAAAGTAGGAAGACTCAACCAAGTGACACAAGTCCCAAACAAAAGAGGAACAAAATCAGGTTGCTCAATTTGATTTGTTGCAGTAGTTAAATTATACATACTAGCAAACATGTGCATATACTGTGTTAGTTGCATCCCATGTTTTTAGTGCATGTTATGCCTGTTATTTGTCAAGCAACCAACTTGGCATTGCATGGTTCAAAGAATGTCTTTAATGTTTCAAAAGTTGTACAATGATTGGTTGCTTGTGGACATCACTGGTGATAATTTCCTATTTACTGTGTTATCAGGTCTGATTGAACGAATGCTTTTGTTGTATACTACATTTACAGAGATTGTGTTACTAACTAATAATTTTAAATGGTACAGGTAATGTCTACTATTTCTATACTCTCCTTGAGATCACCAAAATGCAGCCCATACCATGGAAGCTGGGGCAGGGGACCTTGCTATTCAAGCTATGGAGAAGTTCCCTGCAGCACAACAAGTGCAAAAAAAAAAAAATCCTCTTGCCTCGTGATCCAGAATCTTGTAGTTAAGAATGCAAAAATAAATCCTACCTCATGTTGCAAGTGATGCATTGACGGATCTGGGGCTGGATGACTACAACTTGTAACCCTTGCTTTAAAACTACATTGTTCCTTCTAAAGCCATATTATTATGTGCCCAACAATTTTGTTGGCCCTCTTCTCGTTGGGCTTTTTATTTTTTAGTTTTTGAGCGGCTATCATGATGTATCCTAATGACCTTTAATGTTACAAGCTTTCTATTATATTTTGTATGACAAAGGTCTCATGTTTTGACATAGATACCGACTCTTTTCAACCAGAGGTAATATGGATATTATAGAAAATTGATTATGGAATGGTGAAACGCGTATAAATCATAGATAACACAAACGGCGAAAGCACTTTATTGTGCCAATTCATAAATATTGTACAAAAAATGGAACATCAAATATCACACCCCCAAGCTCTTTTTGGTGATATTGGAAGCTAGACTACTATAATGATAATTGAAGTAGCAAGTCAAATATGTTCCAAGTTAAGACTAGAAAAATGTAGTGTTTACGTCCATAGTTTGTTGTAAACAAAATTGTTTGGATCAAATTTTCAGCAAAAAAACAATTCATCTAAAATAATAAGGCTATACTCCTAATAAAAAAAATCTAAAAGTTTCCTCAATTTTGTACAACTGTAATTGGTGTTTGCAAACACTCAAAGCACCCAATACACCCTAGACAAAGAATCATTTGCTACAACCACAAAAAGAGCTTTAAATTAAGCCCCTATATTAATCAGATCATCTAGTTAGCCTTAGCCTCTTAGGCAAAAAAATAAAACAAAACAAAACAAAATGAAGAACATCACCTACTACAATACTACAATTGTGATGCATATTCCATCAAAATAATCTAAACATTCACGGTTACATAGAAACAAAACAAAATGAGGAGCATCACCTACTACAATACTACAATTGTGATGCATATTCCATCAAAATAATCTAAACATTCACGGTTACATAGAAACACAAAAAAAGATGAAGCCAACATCAAATGAATGGCTTTGAGTATACACAACAAATCAACTATTGGCATAAATTATATTCTAGTTACGTGATCTTTGAACAAATGACATGCATCAGAAGACGGATACTTGAGAGCTCAACACCAGTAATTGTAGGCAAGTATTGTTGATGGTTGAGTAAGGTACAAACTTCACTGAAGATGGGCCGCACTTGCAATGCAATCATCGGGTCTGATGGGATTATGGCATTAGCAACGTCTGTCATCCAACCAAAGTTCTGGGGTTTGTTGTTATTGATACCATAGGTTAGTTGCCGTAAAAGATGAAGCAATACTACTTGGCTCAAAGGGCGAGGATTTAAAGACAAGATCCACCGTAGATCAACCTAAAAATATCAATTTCAATAAACATACTCATAAAAGATTACTTTAATAGCTAACATAAAACAATGATGAATTTCTAAGAACACGACTTATATGAGACAAATTCACCTGTGAACATAGCCAATATACAATGGACGCATCACATCTTTGTAGGGCTGCAGTGAAAGCCTCTTCATATTTATGTTCGCTTACTAATTTTGATAACTTATTTGTTGGATCAACTGGCACCCCAACCTAACGCACACATGTGAAATTCCAAGGTTTGTAAGGAAACTGTACGCATATTGAATTCCAACACAAATAAAAGATGGAAACTATACCTGAGTAAGAATGGAATCATGGTGACCACCTAATGTTGGGGCCCTCGTTGCCACAAAGATGGAACCCTACATAATGAATTAAACATATACAAAATCAGCATTAAACAAATGCAAAATCAACATTAACACATGCAAAATCAACATTAAAACAAATGCATGGTGACCACCCAAAATCAGGTAAGCCATTGTATTTGTGTCTACTAATTTAAGCTAATCACCTGAGTATGATTTAGCTGGCAGTTCTGACCATAAGCTGCAGGTAAAGATGAAGTTTGGCAAGTGTTGTGTTGATCATGCGTTGCTTTCGTAGTCTACAAATAAGAAATGGTTGTGTAAATGTGTTTCCACAAAAACACAAGTGAAATCTTATGGAGTAATGCTTATTAAGTGAAAGTGAAAAAAAAATATCAACCTGTTTTTTTTGTCTCTTCTTTTTAACATTTTTGTCACTTGATGGCTTGCTTACAATGGGCACCTTTTTTTTGGCTAGCTTCTTGGTGGCTTTTTCTACAGCAGGGACCTTTCTTCTTGACGGTGGCTTCCCTACACGTCTAACCTTAATAGGAGTAAGCACCTTATTATTACTTTGCACCGCCAAACCATCACTAATTTGAATGACTTCGTTACAGCTAGAAGATGCGACTGCAAGTGAATTGTGATGGGAAGGTTGACTAGACGCAACAGACTTCAAGGCACAATATTTTTCCTTTAACATATCAACATTTTTCATCACATCCATGAAATGTTCCACGCTTTCTTTTGTGAGAGATGCTAATTCTTCAAAATTCTTGCACATCTTCTCATGTCTTTGGTCTGCAGGGTTACCAACAAAAGCATCATAACTACTCTTAATCAATGTGTATTTTCACTTTATATCCTTCCTCCATCTGTCAAGAATATATCTAGGTGACACCGTTGTAACTTTCTTTGTCAATAGAACAGAAATGGAATGCCTACACAAGATCCCTCTTAATTCAAACATTGCACAAGTACACTTCACATCAAATTCATCTTCATTGAAGAAAACACCAAATATTTTATCGATCATGCGGTTTCCCGGAAGAGAAACAGATTCAATCACTTGATAGGTGGAAATTGCACCTTCACTTTTAAGATGAGAGTTATTGCACTTGATAAGTTTCCCAAATTGATCTTGAACTTCTTTGAACTTTGTATTTGTGTAAACATTTTGAAACTGTTTCTCTAAAGAAAAGTCACTTCTACATGGAATTGTGCGATTAAAGGAATCGAAATCAGATTGTGTCTCCCTCTCGACCATTTTCCTCAAAGCACTATCAAATTGATCAACAAATTCCTTTAGTGTGGTCTGTGAGTGCACGTAACCATCAAAAAAAGCATTCATACTTTCACTCCGCTGCGTTGTATTCATTCCAGCCCAAAATGTATCTTTCATATATGCCGGTACCCAAAAAGTTCGGTCACTATATAACCCATTTAGCCATGCATTATCCTGAAGTTGATAACTCTCAATTAGAATTTTCCAATTTTCCTCAAATTCTTCAACAGTTTGAGAATCATACAAACAAGTATGTAGGGATCTCTTAATGTCAGCGTACTGTTCATATTTCGCAAACTTTTCAGGCAATTTTCTCATAATATGCCATAGACAATATCTATGTCGAGTTTTAGGAAAAACTCTTGCAATTGCATTTTTCATTGCCCTGGACTGATCTGTTAAAATTGCACTTGGAGCTCGGCCATTCATGCACTTCAACCACGACTCAAACAACCAAACAAATGTATCTGTATCCTCGTTTGATAGTAATCCAGCCCCAAAAAGTATTGACTAACCATGATGATTCACCCCTACGAAAGGAGCAAATGGCATGTCATATCTATTAGTCAAATACGTCGTGTCAAATGTAATGACATCCGCAAAGAATTCATATGCTGCCCTACTTCGTGCATCAACCCAAAACACATTTCGCAACCTACAATTATCATCCATGTCCATCACATAATAGAAGCCGTCATTTTGGTCTTGCATTCTATGGAAATAATCACAAAGTGTCTGACCACCTCCTTTGCCAAGCCGGAGCTCCCTTGCCTTGTTAATAAAGTTTCGGCAATCTTTCTCTCCAAAGGGAAGACTCTCAAACCCCCCCATTTCAACAACCAATGAGTTAAAATTCTTGTTCGCACGTACTCCAACTATATCATTAAGCTCAATCCTTCTTTTCGCAGAACAATTTATATTCTTATAGCACCTAAAAAATCTTGTCTTGCTTGGGCTTAATATATGATTATGCTCAAGCACCACTTTACTCAAATACCATGTTCCATTATCACATCTTGTCACACAAATCCTTGCACAACACCCTGTTCTATTAATTTTTGGAGTTGGCTTCATGGCATTACTTGTGCTGCTTTCTCCCTTATTCGCACCTTCACGAATGCATGTAAGGATCATGTATCTTACTTGGCCATCTTCATCCCTCTTAAGGCATCTTCTCAAGACACCAAAACCAAGTTGCTTACCATATTTCCTATAATATGTGCGAACTTCTTCAGCTGAACTAAAAGTCATTTCTTTCTTAGGTTCTTCAACATTTTCATCCCCATCAATCATCTTGTATTGTACAACTTTTTTTTCCTCATCATCCAATTCTTCATCCGAACTAAACATCATGGCTTCATTAGGTTCTCCATCTTCTCCATCTTCTCCATCCACGTCTATAAAATAGGGATACAAGTTAAAAGCCATCTTGATGGGTCAAAGCAAAATTATAACTAAAACAAAAGTAAAAAGTCTAACCAGTTTTAGGGTCATCTAGGTGGGTTAAAGCATCGTCATTTGGACTATGTGCATACAAAGATTGAACTTCGCCATTATTATCCAAGCGTGAGCTTGAAAAGTCCATTTAAAAGGAAGAGAAGGCAGCCACAATGAGTAATTGAAAATCCGACCTATGCATCATTCAAAGTATTATTGTATAAACCAACTTTACACATCGTCATTCAAAATAATACACATACGAAATGCTAAAGGAAATTACTATCAATGTACAGCAAAAGAAGTCAAACCAAAACACATTAGATGAAAGAAGTCATGATCATTCGGTGACCAACCAACCAAAAAAAAAAAAAAAAAACCCAGCCAACACCATCCAACCCCACAACAACCCTCTTAACAGCCCAGCTTAACTTAGAATTGTCATGAGCCATGATAATAGCTTAAATGTGACTATTTCTCTTATTAATAGTAAGCTTTATCATACCTTACTTTGTACTAATTCTTACATTTTATATTTAATTATGGAATATCATTCAATAACTAATTTTGAGCTTAAATGATGTATTAATATCGTTCAATACAGTAATGTGTTAATGTATTAATGTAATATCATTCAATAACCCTAAAGAAACTGAATTTCTTGTTAAGGTTTAAATTTGAATGTGTATTATTTACACATCTTTAATTATAGCAAGAACTATGGTCAAGTTTTCACCACTTGTGCTGATATTTTTACATTGTAATGTGGCATTTGCTGAACAACAAAGCATTTCAAATTTTTCCAAGAGCAACGGCAATGTGGGAAAAGAAAGAAAAGCAGAAGTACCAAGAGGGTTTAAATGGTGAAAACGTGGGCTGCTTTGAATAAAAAAAAATGCAGATCGGTCATCTCTGCAGCAACATGAAGAAGAGCGGAAATGCTGGGCAAAACAAAGGACATTGATTCCATTATTTTTAACTCAGATCGTACATCAGTTACACAAAGCATTTAGATCAAAGGGCATGTAACCATTGTCCTTCCGCTTGATGAGAAACAGATTTAAAGTGAATTTCTAGATCAATATAAAGTGAATTTCTAA
>NC_081550.1:16057618-16081822 GCF_901000735.1 Corylus avellana | reverse complement strand
AGAGAAATGCTTCTATGCATTCTCCTATCATTCTACTTACCATCTCTGCCTACGTGGCAGATGACACGTTTTTATTTTAATTTTTTTTTAAACAAAATCGAATTGCTCACATATCTAGCGGGGGGAAAAAATTGAGCTCCAAATTTTACCCAAATTTGAACCTCACCCGCACGCGTGTTTCCCCTCACCCTCACCCTCACCCTTTCTCTCTCTCTCTCTCTCCGGCAACTGACGCTCTCTCTCTCGGTCTCCGGCAATCGACTCTCTCTCTCTCTCTCCGGCATGGATTGCGCTCTCTCTCTCTCTCTCTCCGGCCACTGCTCCGGTTCAGACGGCGGCGAACCCAGCTACTCGACTACAACCCATTTCAGGAAATCCAAATTTCACCCAAAATTGAAATCCCCAAATCTCTCCCTCCATCTCCATCTTCCCTCTCCCCCACCCACGGGCCACTGCCACCCACAGCCGGTCACGAGCAGCAACGTCGACCACCAGGACAGAACAACTCCATCTCCAGCGACGAGCATCCACGTGATTCTGCTGAGCAACCCACGCTATGCTGTCAAGCAACCCATCTCCGGCGACGAGCAACACCATCCAACGTTTGAAAGAGTACGTAGCAACATTATTTTCCCTATTTTTACTTTCTTTGCACTAACAGATTTGAGTTGACAATCTGATAAAATTTTGCTGAACCAGTATCTTTTTTGCATAATTTTGACATTGATATGAGTGTTTTGTTGCATGGATTTTTTTTGAGTTGATTGTTGAGCAAGTTTGTTGTTTTGAAAATTTTGTAGGCTGATTGCTAGATGGTTTTTCTGTTGTCTTTTGGAAAATTTATCAATGATTATAACTTTTTAGAGGGATGGGGACAGACTTCTTGGTGCTTTCTTATCCCTTAATATTACTTTTGTTCTCTTTCTATTTTGAGACAAGTATTCTCTTGTTCAAGTAACAATGTTCAAAAGCCATGAATATACGTGTCTATAGAATCAGACCTCTGGAGACATCCAGCGATATGTTCCAGTTTCTGCATTCATGACACCAGATTGTGCTTGCATTCTAACAACACCAAAATCAGCAACCTTGACAACCTGGTAGAAAATGTATTTGAAAATTTGGTAAATCACAAGAGGGGTCTGATAAAAAAAAAGAAAAAAGTTAAAGTAGGAAGACTCAACCAAGTGACACAAGTCCCAAACAAAAGAGGAACAAAATCAGGTTGCTCAATTTGATTTGTTGCAGTAGTTAAATTATACATACTAGCAAACATGTGCATATACTGTGTTAGTTGCATCCCATGTTTTTAGTGCATGTTATGCCTGTTATTTGTCAAGCAACCAACTTGGCATTGCATGGTTCAAAGAATGTCTTTAATGTTTCAAAAGTTGTACAATGATTGGTTGCTTGTGGACATCACTGGTGATAATTTCCTATTTACTGTGTTATCCGGTCTGATTGAACGAATGCTTTTGTTGTATACTACATTTACAGAGATTGTGTTACTAACTAATAATTTTAAATGGTACAGGTAATGTCTACTATTTCTATACTCTCCTTGAGATCACCAAAATGCAGCCCATACCATGGAAGCTGGGGCAGGGGACCTTGCTATTCAAGCTATGGAGAAGTTCCCTGCAGCACAACAAGTGCAAAAAAAAAAAAATCCTCTTGCCTCGTGATCCAGAATCTTGTAGTTAAGAATGCAAAAATAAATCCTACCTCATGTTGCAAGTGATGCATTGACGGATCTGGGGCTGGATGACTACAACTTGTAACCCTTGCTTTAAAACTACATTGTTCCTTCTAAAGCCATATTATTATGTGCCCCACAATTTTGTTGGCCCTCTTCTCGTTGGGCTTTTTATTTTTTAGTTTTTGAGCGGCTATCATGATGTATCCTAATGACCTTTTAATGTTACAAGCTTTCTATTATATTTTGTATGACAAAGGTCTCATGTTTTGACATAGATACCGACTCTTTTCAACCAGAGGTAATATGGATATTATAGAAAATTGATTATGGAATGGTGAAACGCGTATAAATCATAGATAACACAAACGGCGAAAGCACTTTATTGTGCCAATTCATAAATATTGTACAAAAAATGGAACATCAAATATCACACCCCCAAGCTCTTTTTGGTGATATTGGAAGCTAGACTACTATAATGATAATTGAAGTAGCAAGTCAAATATGTTCCAAGTTAAGACTAGAAAAATGTAGTGTTTACGTCCATAGTTTGTTGTAAACAAAATTGTTTGGATCAAATTTTCAGCAAAAAAACAATTCATCTAAAATAATAAGGCTATACTCCTAATAAAAAAAATCTAAAAGTTTCCTCAATTTTGTACAACTGTAATTGGTGTTTGCAAACACTCAAAGCACCCAATACACCCTAGACAAAGAATCATTTGCTACAACCACAAAAAGAGCTTTAAATTAAGCCCCTATATTAATCAGATCATCTAGTTAGCCTTAGCCTCTTAGGCAAAAAAATAAAACAAAATGAAGAACATCACCTACTACAATACTACAATTGTGATGCATATTCCATCAAAATAATCTAAACATTCACGGTTACATAGAAACAAAACAAAATGAGGAGCATCACCTACTACAATACTACAATTGTGATGCATATTCCATCAAAATAATCTAAACATTCACGGTTACATAGAAACACAAAAAAAGATGAAGCCAACATCAAATGAATGGCTTTGAGTATACACAACAAATCAACTATTGGCATAAATTATATTCTAGTTACGTGATCTTTGAACAAATGACATGCATCAGAAGACGGATACTTGAGAGCTCAACACCAGTAATTGTAGGCAAGTATTGTTGATGGTTGAGTAAGGTACAAATTTCACTGAAGATGGGCCGCACTTGCAATGCAATCATCGGGTCTGATGGGATTATGGCATTAGCAACGTCTGTCATCCAACCAAAGTTCTGGGGTTTGTTGTTATTGATACCATAGGTTAGTTGCCGTAAAAGATGAAGCAATACTACTTGGCTCAAAGGGCGAGGATTTAAAGACAAGATCCACCGTAGATCAACCTAAAAATATCAATTTCAATAAACATACTCATAAAAGATTACTTTAATAGCTAACATAAAACAATGATGAATTTCTAAGAACACGACTTATATGAGACAAATTCACCTGTGAACATAGCCAATATACAATGGACGCATCACATCTTTGTAGGGCTGCAGTGAAAGCCTCTTCATATTTATGTTCGCTTACTAATTTTGATAACTTATTTGTTGGATCAACTGGCACCCCAACCTAACGCACACATGTGAAATTCCAAGGTTTGTAAGGAAACTGTACGCATATTGAATTCCAACACAAATAAAAGATGGAAACTATACCTGAGTAAGAATGGAATCATGGTGACCACCTAATGTTGGGGCCCTCGTTGCCACAAAGATGGAACCCTACATAATGAATTAAACATATACAAAATCAGCATTAAACAAATGCAAAATCAACATTAACACATGCAAAATCAACATTAAAACAAATGCATGGTGACCACCCAAAATCAGGTAAGCCATTGTATTTGTGTCTACTAATTTAAGCTAATCACCTGAGTATGATTTAGCTGGCAGTTCTGACCATAAGCTGCAGGTAAAGATGAAGTTTGGCAAGTGTTGTGTTGATCATGCGTTGCTTTCGTAGTCTACAAATAAGAAATGGTTGTGTAAATGTGTTTCCACAAAAACACAAGTGAAATCTTATGGAGTAATGCTTATTAAGTGAAAGTGAAAAAAATATATCAACCTGTTTTTTTTGTCTCTTCTTTTTAACATTTTTGTCACTTGATGGCTTGCTTACAATGGGCACCTTTTTTTTGGCTAGCTTCTTGGTGGCTTTTTCTACAGCAGGGACCTTTCTTCTTGACGGTGGCTTCCCTACACGTCTAACCTTAATAGGAGTAAGCACCTTATTATTACTTTGCACCGCCAAACCATCACTAATTTGAATGACTTCATTACAGCTAGAAGATGCGACTGCAAGTGAATTGTGATGGGAAGGTTGACTAGACGCAACAGACTTCAAGGCACGATATTTTTCCTTTAACATATCAACATTTTTCATCACATCCATGAAATGTTCCACGCTTTCTTTTGTGAGAGATGCTAATTCTTCAAAATTCTTGCACATCTTGTCATGTCTTTGGTCTGCAGGGTTACCAACAAAAGCATCATAACTACTCTTAATCAATGTGTATTTTCGCTTTATATCCTTCCTCCATCTGTCAAGAATATATCTAGGTGACACCGTTGTAACTTTCTTTGTCAATAGAACAGAAATGGAATGCCTACACAAGATCCCTCTTAATTCAAACATTGCACAAGTACACTTCACATCAAATTCATCTTCATTGAAGAAAACACCAAATATTTTATCGATCATGCGGTTTCCCGGAAGAGAAACAGATTCAATCACTTGATAGGTGGAAATTGCACCTTCACTTTTAAGATGAGAGTTATTGCACTTGATAAGTTTCCCAAATTGATCTTGAACTTCTTTGAACTTTGTATTTGTGTAAACATTTTGAAACTGTTTCTCTAAAGAAAAGTCACTTCTACATGGAATTGTGCGATTAAAGGAATCGAAATCAGATTGTGTCTCCCTCTCGACCATTTTCCTCAAAGCACTATCAAATTGATCAACAAATTCCTTTAGTGTGGTCTGTGAGTGCACGTAACCATCAAAAAAAGCATTCATACTTTCACTCCGCTGCGTTGTATTCATTCCAGCCCAAAATGTATCTTTCATATATGCCGGTACCCAAAAAGTTCGGTCACTGTATAACCCATTTAGCCATGCATTATCCTGAAGTTGATAACTCTCAATTAGAATTTTCCAATTTTCCTCAAATTCTTCAACAGTTTGAGAATCATACAAACAAGTATGTAGGGATCTCTTAATGTCAGCGTACTGTTCATATTTCGCAAACTTTTCAGGCAATTTTCTCATAATATGCCATAGACAATATCTATGTCGAGTTTTAGGAAAAACTCTTGCAATTGCATTTTTCATTGCCCTGGACTGATCTGTTAAAATTGCACCTGGAGCTCGGCCATTCATGCACTTCAACCACGACTCAAACAACCAAACAAATGTATCTGTATCCTCGTTTGATAGTAATCCAGCCCCAAAAAGTATTGACTGACCATGATGATTCACCCCTACGAAAGGAGCAAATGGCATGTCATATCTATTAGTCAAATACGTCGTGTCAAATGTAATGACATCCGCAAAGAATTCATATGCTGCCCTACTTCGTGCATCAACCCAAAACACATTTCGCAACCTACAATTATCATCCATGTCCATCATATAATAGAAGCCATCATTCTGGTCTTGCATTCTATGAAAATAATCATAAAGTGCCTGACCACCTCCTTTGCCAAGCCGGAGCTCCCTTGCCTTGTTAATAAAGTTTCGGCAATCTTTCTCTCCAAAGGGAAGACTCTCAAACCCCCCCATTTCAACAACCAATGAGTTAAAATTCTTGTTCGCACGTATTCCAGCTATATCATTAAGCTCAATCCTTCTTTTCGCAGAACAATTTATATTCTTATAGCACCTAAAAAATCTTGTCTTGCTTGGGCTTAGTATATGATTATGCTCAAGCACCACTTTACTCAAATACCATGTTCCATTATCACATCTTGTCACACAAATCCTTGCACAACACCCTGTTCTATTAATTTTTGGAGTTGGCTTCATGGCATTACTTGTGCTGCTTTCTCCCTTATTCGCACCTTCACGAATGCATGTAAGGATCATGTATCTTACTTGGCCATCTTCATCCCTCTTAAGGCATCTTCTCAAGACACCAAAACCAAGTTGCTTACCATATTTCCTATAATATGTGCGAACTTCTTCAGCTGAACTAAAAGTCATTTCTTTCTTAGGTTCTTCAACATTTTCATCCCCATCAATCATCTTGTATTGTACAACTTTTTTTTCCTTATCATCCAATTCTTCATCCGAACTAAACATCATGGCTTCATTAGGTTCTCCATCTTCTCCATCTTCTCCATCCACGTCTATAAAATAGGGATACAAGTTAAAAGCCATCTTGATGGGTCAAAGCAAAATTATAACTAAAACAAAAGTAAAAAGTCTAACCAGTTTTAGGGTCATCTAGGTGGGTTAAAGCATCGTCATTTGGACTATGTGCATACAAAGATTGAACTTCGCCATTATTATCCAAGCGTGAGCTTGAAAAGTCCATTTAAAAGGAAGAGAAGGCAGCCACAATGAGTAATTGAAAATCCGACCTATGCATCATTCAAAGTATTATTGTATAAACCAACTTTACACATCGTCATTCAAAATAATACACATACGAAATGCTAAAGGAAATTACTATCAATGTACAGCAAAAGAAGTCAAACCAAAACACATTAGATGAAAGAAGTCATGATCATTCGGTGACCAACCAACCAAAAAAAAAAAAAAAACCCAGCCAACACCATCCAACCCCACAACAACCCTCTTAACAGCCCAGCTTAACTTAGAATTGTCATGAGCCATGATAATAGCTTAAATGTGACTATTTCTCTTATTAATAGTAAGCTTTATCATACCTTACTTTGTACTAATTCTTACATTTTATATTTAATTATGGAATATCATTCAATAACTAATTTTGAGCTTAAATGATGTATTAATATCGTTCAATACAGTAATGTGTTAATGTATTAATGTAATATCATTCAATAACCCTAAAGAAACTGAATTTCTTGTTAAGGTTTAAATTTGAATGTGTATTATTTACACATCTTTAATTATAGCAAGAACTATGGTCAAGTTTTCACCACTTGTGCTGATATTTTTACATTGTAATGTGGCATTTGCTGAACAACAAAGCATTTCAAATTTTTCCAAGAGCAACGGCAATGTGGGAAAAGAAAGAAAAGCAGAAGTACCAAGAGGGTTTAAATGGTGAAAACGTGGGCTGCTTTGAATAAAAAAAAATGCAGATCGGTCATCTCTGCAGCAACATGAAGAAGAGCGGAAATGCTGGGCAAAACAAAGGACATTGATTCCATTATTTTTAACTCAGATCGTACATCAGTTACACAAAGCATTTAGATCAAAGGGCATGTAACCATTGTCCTTCCGCTTGATGAGAAACAGATTTAAAGTGAATTTCTAGATCAATATAAAGTGAATTTCTAAATCACTTATAATATCTCATTACCTGAAATGTGAGCTGTTCCGTTCACGCCCAAACGCCAAAAATCCGAAATGCCCAAACGTCTGACCCGGAGAGAGATAGAGAGCTCGGGGGTTGTAAGCGAGCAGCTGGGTTTGCTGCCATCTAAGCCGGAGCAGTGGCCGGGGGAGAGAGCGTGGGTTCGGCCGGAGACAGAGAGAGAGAATGGGATTCGGCCGGAGACAGAGAGAGAGCGTCGTGGGTTTTGGCCGAAAAGAGAAAGAGAGAGAGAGTGTGGGGTTGCCGGAGACAGAGACAGAGAGCGTCGATTGCCGGAGAGAGAGAGAAAGGGTGAGGGTGAGGGTGAGGGTGAGGGGAGAGACTGCGTGAGGGTGAATTTGGGTCAAAATTTGGAGCTAAATTTTTTTCCCGCTGAATATGTGAGCAATCGATTTTTGCTTTTAAAAAATATATATATATATTTAAGACGTGTCATGCCACGCAGGCAGAGATGGTGAGTAGAAGGTTTAGAGAATGCACTATAGCATATCTCCAAAAAAAAAAGGACATTTTTTGACGTAGCTACAGTACTAGAATTGTTGCCACGTCAGAAAATTTCTGACGTTTGAATTTTAAAACGTCAGAAAAGAATTTTCTAACATGTGAATAGTGACACGTCAGAAATTTTCTGACGTGTTACAACAGACATGTCAGAAAATTCTGACGTGGCAGTGTGCCACGTCAGAAAATTCTGACATGAAAATGTCCCACGTCAGAAAAATTCTGACGTGGCACATTGCCACGTCAGAAAATTCTGACATGGTGAAATGCCAAGTCAGAAAAATTCTGACGTGGAAATGTCCCACGTCAGAATTTTCCTGACGTGGGACATTGCCACGTTAGAAAACTGTACATATATATATATATATATATAATTATAATTATGTAGAATTTTTTTTTTTGGGAGACTTTTTCTGACGTGTCATGTGTGGCACGTCAGAAATTTCTGTCGTGCCACACATGGTACGTCAGGAAACTTCCTGCTTGGGCGAGATTTTAAAAATTTTCCCACTTTTTTATTCTTTTTATTCTTGCCTCTTCATTTATTCCCCACACTCTCTCTCTCTCTCCTCTCTCAATCTCCCTCTTCTGATCTGCACAGGACGGAGCTCCTCTCTAGGGGAAGAAGAAAAGAAAATGTGAAGAGAAAAAGAAGACAAGCAGCAGATTGAAGAATAGCAAAAGAAGAAGAAGAAAAATGAAAGAAGAGAAGCAGATCTGCTTTTCTTCTAGAAGAAAAAAAAATAAAAGGAGAAGAGAAGAAGAACAAGAACAAGAAGAAGAGAAGATAAGAAAATTTTTTGGGTTTTTGAAGATTTTTGTTGGGTTTTTGATTTTTGGAAGACTTTTTCGGTTTGGGTTTTTGTAAATGGAGAAAAGAAGAGAGCTAGAGACAGTGAGAAAATGGAGAAAAGAAGTAGATCAAAAACGAATTGAAGAGAAAAAAAGAGGAGAAAAGAAGCAGCTGGCATGGGGAGAAAAGATCTGCAGAGAAATTTGCAGAGAAATTCGAATTTCTCTGCGTGAGGGAGCTGTGCCGTGCAGAGAGATTAAAAAAAAAAAAAATTATTATTTATCTATTTTTTAATTGGAAAAAAAAATACCAGAAAAATTTTTTTAAAAAAAAAATTATTATTTTTTTAATTTCCTGACGTCTCAAAATTGACACGTCAGGAAATTTCTGACGTTTTTTATTTTAACACGTCAGAAAATTATTCTGACGTGTAACACACCAAAACATCAGAAAATTCTGACGTTCTACCCACTGACACGTCAGAAATTTTTTTTTCCTGACACCTATGCTTCTGACAATCAACACGCGTCAGAAACGCCACGTCAGAAAACGCTAGTCAGAAAAAAATTATTTTTTTGTAGTGCCAGTAGATAAGTAAATTCGGTTTCAAAAGTTATATTTAAATTCATTTTACGTGCATAGTAGAAAAGCTTGAAAAGTTTTATTCCTAATTAATACGAGTCCATATTATATTTTGTATACCTCAAGTCATACATGATTTAATAATTCTCTTAAGTTTTATGATTAGCATAAGTTTTGAGGTAAATTTTTTATGAATCGTTTTGAGATCAAGATTTTAAAGTGAACATTCAATTAGCAAGCAAAGTGTGTTAGGTCAGTAAAAGTATTTTTAGTTTGCTTTTAGCTATTTTACATAAGAAGGTAGAAAATCTACCATTTGATTTAGTATAAGATTTCAAGTTTAGTATTTCAGTAGGCAGAAAATTCTCTCGTCATATTTCAAGGAAAAGAATTTTATATTTTATCTTGATGTTTTCAGCAAAAGCAAATTATCCTGTTATGTTTTCAAGTAATTGAGTATGTTATTTAAAAAGAGATTTGTGCCTTGATTTTTTTTTTTTTTTTTTTTTTTAAAAAAAAAAACAAGTTTTGTGGTTTTTTATTTTTAACCTTTTTAATTCAACAAAAAGATAGAGACGATATCACTACAAAAAAAATGGTCATTAGCGGCAACTCAAAGTCACCGCTAATGAGTAAAAAGTAGTCACTATTTATAAATAGTGGCGACTAGTGGCCGCTATTTGGCGGCTGTTAGTAATCGGACGCTAATACCAAACAACAGTTACTTTACAAAGTTGCTGTTAATGACTTTCTTTTTCACCGTAAAAATAATTTGAAATGGGCCTTGGTTCGCCTCTAATGAAGCATTATATATAACAAGTTTCTGCCTGGGGAAAGGGTTCAACTACCCCCAAGTATAGAAATCCAATTACCATTTAAAAAAATTATTTTTTTAAAGTTATTCTTTATTTATATTATAATTTCCTTTATATATTTCATTATTATTTTTATATTTTTTATTACAGCAGATGTATGCCACCTTCTGATTGAGTATGATATAACGACATCGTTAGAAATTTAGCCGAGGGATATGTGCGGATCAATTTGATAATGATTGTATCCCTGAAAATTAGATTAATAAAATTTAAATCTTAAATAGCGATTTAATAAAAATTGATACCTTTGGAGTAGGCTTGGACAAATTCATTGCATACCGACTTTCAACTACTTATCAACCGACTTTTACCGAAACCAATTAACCATAGATGAAACATTTTTTTTTTTCTTTTGACAAATTCGGTTTGCTAAGCGAAATAAAATTTGTTAATCGAATCAACTTTTTACCGACCGACTTCGTTAATAATTTTTAATTTTTTCACATATCAACTTTACCGACCGTCTATCAATGTTAGGACAAAAATTTGGCAAAATAAGCAGTAAAATTTTTGACTTTACTAACATTTTGACAAAACAAAAATCTTTCTACCGACACCGACGGAATTAACTGACTCCAGCCCTCCTTTGGAGCATTTTTCATCCTCAAATAAAGTGCGGGCTATATAATAGTATTTTATAAATTACAAAATATTTTATCATGTGTAAAATCACACTTTTTTTTTTTTTTGGTTGTTCTTTTCTTTTCCTTTTTTCTTTCATCTTTTCTTTTCTTCCGAGCGCCTATCGTTGCCGCTTTCTTGTTTAGCAAGCTACTTCTTTTGAGTCCCTTGCATTTCCTTCTCTCTTGAAACCCCAAACAGAGAAAAACCCTCTGCATTCCAAGCGAGAGAAAGTGAAAGTTCAATCAGAAGAAAGAACCCATGGCAAAGAGTACAGTCAGGGGCGACCTCAACGTCGCGCTCTCCGAGCAACGCGGAGCGCTCATGACGGCGAAAACCCTAGACTCTGACCTCGACCTCGCCTATCACCTCCAAATGCAAGAAGCCATGACCGCCTCCCTTGCTCTCCGACCTTCAAGCTCAAGCTGTTCATCACCACCTCATCCCAACGCCGCCGTTTCATCTCCCAATGACGCTGCCGTTTCATCTCCCAGCGACGCCGTTTTGGACGTTGCCTCCACGCTCATGCTGCAAGACGTGGAGAGGTTCGCGCAAGAGCTCGAGGACCGCGAGCTAAGCGAGGCGGAGATGAGGAAAATGCGGGAGGATCTGGACCGTCGGATCCACGATCAGAAACTCGCGGGCGATATCCTCAACATCCCCGAAGAGGAATGGGAAGCCAATGGGGACAATTACCACCGTCCGTACCGTACGGACCCTTTGTCGTCGACCGCTTTGGTCGACACCGAGCGTTTCAGGTTATACTCCAAGGGGTTGGTGAGCGAAGAGAGGATTAGGGATATGAAGGTCACCGTGGCCGGTGCTGGGGTCGCGATTTGCGATCGGAGGGATGGTCTGATCTTGGAGGTGAGGAAGAATCTGGCGGCGTTCGTGGACGGTCAGGTCGTGACAGATGAAGTTGCTGAGCTGGAGGCTCTGATTGAAGGGCTTAATAAAGCTCTCAGCTTGAATTTGAAAAGGCTCACCTTCTTCTGTGATGACAATGTGCTTTACCGATATGTGAGTCAATAGTAATTACCTTTATTTTTACATGGTTAATTGTGGATGCTCTTTTTCGTAATTTTCACTTCTTTTACCCTATATATAAATAATAGGCTGCTGCATTATTTCTGGAAATATTTGCTTGTATTGATTGTTAATGAGAAATGTGACACATGGGGGTTGTTAAGTGATGATTAAATGTGCTAATGCAAACATGGGAGGCAATCCATTATCTAAACTGTTCATTCTTTGAGCTTTTCAATTGCATTAGTATGATTTACTTATCAAAAAAAAATTGCATTATTATGATTCACAGAGTTTGCTTCTCTTGTTCAACATTGTCAATTATTAGCATGTGTATATTAATTTCTAAATCACCTGCTGTTTAGCATTTTGGAGGTAGGTATTGCCATTATTTTGTTGTTGCAAAAAATTTCATTTTTCTTCTCCGGTGGGCTGGCATGATTTGCTAAGTTGAATATTATTTCTTGTTCTTTTTGCTTATATTCTGAAAATTTATTCTGGTTATCATAATCTTTGTTTGCATGTAGAGCCTAGTAATCTTTGCAGTCTAATTGGAACTTGTGATTAGTGACATCGATATTTCACTTTAAGGTAGGCTTTTCAAAAATTAATTCTGGTTATCATAATCTTTGGTTGCATGTAGAGCCTATTAATCTTAGCAGTCTAATTGAAACATGTAAACAACCCCATTGATATTTCACTTGAGTTAGGCTTTTCGGATACAAAGATAGAGGTGGTCGACTTTGTATTTCTGAATACAGGTTACAGGTAGAGTAGCACCACAACAGAGTAAGATTGCAACATTAGTCAATCAGGTGGCTCTTCTTCGAAGAAAATTTACATATTGCAACCCATCTCTTGTGGCACGTAACGATATTAAGTTTGCATTTAAATCTGCAAGAGATGCTATAGTTTCTCAAATTACCTCAACTGAAGAAACTAGTGATGGCAAGAGTTTGAAGGAGACATGTGTAATTTGCTTTGAAGATACAGATGTTGACGAGATGTTTTCAGTTGATGGTTGCCTGCACAGATATTGCTTTTCTTGCATGAAACAGCATGCGGAGGTCAAGTTGCTTGACGGGATGGTGGTGAAGTGCCCTCATGAAGGCTGTAAGTCCGTGGTGAATATTGATAGCTGTAGTAAATTCTTGGCACCAAATTTGGTTGAGGTCTTAAGCCAACGCATGAAGGAATCTTCTATTCCAATTACAGAGAAAGTTTATTGCCCACGTCCAAAGTGTTCAGCACTAATGTCAAAAAGTGAGCTTTTGCAATTTACTAAGACCACATATGTTGGTGCTGACAAAAATGGAGTCAGAAGATGCATGAAATGTCATTACTATTTCTGTATCGATTGCAAAGTCCCTTGGCATTATCATATGACCTGCAGTGATTACAAAAGATCAAATCCTTATTCCCTTACAGAAGATGCAAAGCTCAAGTCTCTTGCAAAGGCGAAACGTTGGCCCCAATGTGTGAAGTGCAACCACATGGTTGAACTAGCCGAAGGTTGCTACCACATCACTTGCAGGTACTTTGTATTCGTCTGTCCAATTTGACTTTTTCTTGCACTTATTGTTGCAAATGTATGCGTGTTTGTAACCGCAATGGGTAGTTCAATCGACTAGTGATTATGCCTAATGAAGCGGAAGTCATTAGTTCAAATCTCTCATTCCCTCTCTTCTTGAGGCTAACTTCTCTTTTTTTAAAAAAAAACAAAAACAAAAAAAAATTGTGTGGTTGTGTTTGTGTATGTAATTTAGATGGAAAAACTATTTTATTTAGAGAAGAAAGATGCTAATAGGAAATGTAGAGGATGTACCTTTTTGAAAAGCTGGATGATTGAATAGCTGGCAACTAGGATACAAGATTGGGACATGGGTAAACCATTTTTTCAGGGATTAAAAGTGCAGGAGCTGTTCGTAATAAATCCTACATTTGCTTTGTTATGAGGTGCAAAAGGAGCCGTGTTCTGTACAATAAAAGAATTTGAGAATTTAGATATTTTATTCTCCTTTTCAAGTACTTGTCACGGTAGGATAAAGTTGCTCCCCCACACAAAATTCCCGAAAAAACGAAGACAATCATTGGATTGGTTTAGTAGAATGTTTGGTATTTTTCTTTCATATATTGTCTTCATCTTTGTTATAAAGTTCATATCTTTGTACTTCCCAATAGGAAATTTCACTACAAGTCAGCCATTCTGTTTCTTGTTTCCGTGTTATTGTCATTTTTGTTAAAAAAATGCTTGTATATTTCCCTGTGCAATGTTTTTTTCAGATGTGGATATGAGTTTTGCTACGTTTGTGGTGCTGAGTGGAAGAACCAAAACCCAACCTGTTCTTGTCCAATCTGGGATGAGCGTAACATTATACGTAATGTACGAAGAAGACAATGATTAGGAGTATGATGACACTTGGTACAGATTGAAGTCTATATTTGCTTCTCTGCCCTGTGTTTTGCTTTTGCTTTCGGAAAAAGAACAGCAAAATGTGCTGTCGTATCTGCTAATGTTGCTAAGATATGCTTAGAAAGGGTTGCTGTTGATATTAGGCCAGGGTTTCTTAGATTTTTTGTTGAATTTTAGCTATGATAACTCTTATATTACATATTGACTGAGATGCTTATCAATCTATATCTGTTTATCTCTCCCTTTCTTCTACCTTTTGGAAAGGTTTGTTTTTGTTAATCCAACAGTTATCTTAGATAATAATGAATATGTTAAATGTGAGGAATATAAATGTTTGAGAAATCACATGTTTTTAACTTGTAAATACCATGTATCCCAACGATTATTCTTAAGAGTAGTGAAACTCATTTGGTGTGTTTAATCCTCCTATCCCCTTGTATCTTTTTTTTTTTTTTTTTTTATGTTGAGTGTTCAATTTAACCCTCTTGACTTCCAAAAATTGCATGAATTGATTACAATTAAGGAAATTGTTGTGTACCTTGTAATCTGGTTTCCTGTAGGAATTGTGAAGATTTTGATGGAGACCAAGGGTTTTCTGTCCTTAAAATTACATGACTATTACTAAATGGGCTAGTGTGAAGCCCAAAGTTGAATTAATAAATAATTCAATACATAAAACAACTAAAACACAACATTTTTTTTTTAAAATTTGTCTTCTTCTCTTGTTATAAAATATTTTGACAAAGCATGTGTATTTTACAGATGTAAAAGTTGATTTATTATTTAAAACATTAAAAGTTGAAAAAAAAAAAAAAAAATTAAGTTTGGCTAGCACAACCACCTCGACCGCATAGGGTGCCTAAGTTGGGCCAAATAGTTGGGGTTATATCATACCTCAGAAATATGAAGAAATATGAAGTTAATCTCCATGTTTGCATATATATATATGAGAAATGATAAAAACACAATTTTTTTTTGCATAAATTTAGCTCAACTTTTTTCCTTATGTGGTCTTTTTTAAAAAAAACAAAATAAAAAATGAAAAAAAAAAAACAAAAAAAATCTTAAGCAGTAACATCCTTATGATCATTTTTTTTATTTGGTATTTTTTTTAAAAAAAAAAAAGGTCTTTTTCTTCATAATAATGACCTTTTTTTTTTAAAATGACTATTTTTACGAAGAAAAATACCTTTTTTATAATAAAAAAAATAGCAAATTTGATGATATTGCTTAAAAAAAAATTTATTTTTTATTTTATTTTTAAAAAAAATAAAAAATAAGAGAAAATTTGGTCCAACCTAACAATGTTCCAACTTCTCCACACTACGGCTCCGTTTACTTCGACCTAAAATGGTTTCCGTCGAAAAATATTTTCATGAAAGTCAATTTTTTTTAAAATGTTTTTCACCGAAAACATTTTATGGTGTTTACCGCGCGAATGGAAAATCAAATTTTTTTAAAAATATTTTCAAAACAATTTTTAATTTTTTTTAAGTTTTAAAAAACTATTAATATAAAAAACTATTGATTTTTATATTAGCTATTCAATTGTACTGAAAATCAATTTTTTAATTTTTTTTTTAAAATATTTTATATTAACCTATAAAATATAATTTTTATTCAAAATATAAAAATATTAATATAAAATAATTTATGTTTGATTGTTAAAATTCAACAAAAAAATCAACCTATCTGAGAATATTTTTGGATTTTCTACTTTTTCAGAAGAAAAAAAAAATATAAAAAGTATTTTGAAAGTACTGTATCTAAAAATGTCCATACATCAATATTACGAATATTCCACCTCTAGGAAGATTGATATATATGAAAGGGCAAGTACGTTACTTTCATCTTAAAACATCGATGAATAAACCTAATTGATCTATAGAACCTTCTACCAAGCACTCGAAACCTCACATTATGCCCAATAATGTGTAAAAATATCAACACTTGTTCTTTAATAAACATGTGAATGGTCTCACCTACAAGGTTGTTCTCAGCAAGAATTTTACATAATTCAAAGAAAGATATAGGACTCATTTGTATTTGGTCAATGTAATCTTGTCTACTTCCATAAATAATACTATCCATATAAATCCCTCTTTCATACTCTCGATTAACATGAGGTTCCTCACGTAATACTCTCCTAGATCTAATATCTTTTAAGATTACAAGCCCAACAGCAAGAACAGATGCAACTATAGTCGTAATTGTCGAAAGAATTGTTTCATCCATCTACAAATAACATAAAAATAAGTAATAAGCAATAAATCATATATACATTGTTTCTTTGTGACAAATGATTAATAAATTCCAAAAAATTTAAGTCTCACATGGTGCAATAAGCAGTGCAATAATATGATATGTGAAAAAATGATAGAGCCCTTGCGCTTATGTCTTTCAAGCCCAGGACATCAATGGTAACCTTGAAGGTCTGGATGCATCGGAGTTTGATACTTTACAGGACTGGGAAGATAAATTCATGGACAAATATGTGAAAGTAGGCCACCTAGCTAGCTAATCCCACAACCAGGGCGGGCCCAGTGACTCACAGCTAAATCTAATTTTCATCATTTTCTTTTTCTCCTGTGACCCCTCCCTCCATCAGCCTTCTGCTCTAGTGTGTTTTATTACTGTTGTATAGCTGGAAACTGAGCTCAAAATGTGAGACCCCTAAATCTCTTTAAGCTATGCTAGCATTTCTTTCCCTAGCTGTTGTTGACTATTTTTCTTATCAAGCCTACTTGCACACCAAATATTTTATAAACAATACCATATGGGAATGAAAAGTTTAGGTGAAAAGAAACTCATAAAGAAAGAAAAAGAAAGATACCATAGCCGACCTTATAAGAAACAAGCATTTTGGACTCAAATGTCAATCAATCAAAACACTAGATTATTCCAAAATTATTCACAATCAATCAAAACACTAGATTATCAATACTATGAACAAACTTAAACACTAAATTATCAATACTATGAACAAACTTAACCAAAAGCTTACAAACAAACTAACAAAAGAGCATAAACGTGGCTATATAAACTAACAAGCAACTGTTAGCATATATATTAAGCATACAGTAGAAAATAAACAGAGCAAAAAAAACCTCAGCAACCAAGCAGAAAAGACTCAAAAACTGCTTAAACACCCCAGCAAACCACTCCACAACAACCAGAATCAACCCCAGAGAACCTATATATGTAGGAGATCCCACATGGAAGAATGAATCTATATATGTGGGAAATCCAACCAAGACCTCACATAGCAAAACACCAAGCAAAGAGCCAAGATCCACTGAAAATCCCCCCCAATCTGCCATCACACAACCAGAAAATCAAAAGGAAACAAAAATCTATTCAATTGAGATTCATCTCAAAGTCAGAACTTCCAAGAATCAACAACCAAAACAACCTATAATAACAAAGATCGCAGAAGTTCTCATTTTCCAAAATCTACATCCTAGACACAAAACCAAAATCGCAAATCTGATACATTAATAGGGAAAGAAACCAAAATCAAAATCGCTCCATGATTTCCAATTGTCCAACAGAGAAAGAAACCAAAATCAAACGAAAATTACCAAGAGAAATTCATAAATTTGAATCGCTCCATACATATGGTTCAACAAAGAAAGAGAAAGATGAGAGTACTTGCGTCGGGGTTGAAGAGTGAAACTCGGCCGAGAGAGATGAGTTGTGCAGGTGAAGGAGAATCAGTAGCTGCCGCTGTGCGTGAAGGTGAAGGTGAAGGAGAAGCTGTGCGTGAAGATGAGGAATCGGGGGTTTTTTGGTTTTTTTTTTTTTCTAATCAGAAGAGCGTTGGGTTTTTTTTGGGTTGAGCAGGGAAAATGGTTTATGAAATTAAAAAGTGTAAACCATTTTTCCCATAAATGTAAAGGATTTTTGGTCAAATTGAAATCATTTTCGGTTTGACCATTATTTTACGTCGTAATAAACATCGTAAAATGCAAAAAAAATATTTTTTCGAAATCATTTCCTTTACGTGTCACCTTCGTTTCCTGAAAATTTTAAAAATAAAAAATCACAGAATCCCCTCCCCCTCTCCCGCTCTCCCTCCCTCGCTTACCCTCTCTCTCTCTCACTCCGGTCACCGGCGACGGAGGTCGTTTACCCTCTCTCTCACTCCGGCGCAAGGTTTCCGGCCACCGGCGACCTACCTCCCAACCTTAGAACGGGTTGTGCTCCACTGTCGAGTAGTCTCTCTCTCTCCACCACCGGCCACCGGCGTTGAAGAACGCTCTCTCTCTCCTCCACAGGCGGTAAGTAGTCCCTCTCTCTCTTCGATGCTTCGTTTGTATAATTTTCTTTTTGTTTCTCGCGATTCTTTTTCTTCGTGTTGACGTTTGCTATGGCAAAGCCGTAATGGGTTTGGCATAGCAAACGTCAACACGAAGAATGGGATTTAGGGTTTATCTTGTTAATGGGTATATCTTGTTATCTGATTTTGATAATGATGATGGATGGGATTTAGGGCTTTTGATGCTTTAGTTTTATGAATTAGAAACTGAATTTGAGGTAATAGAAACCTTTGGTTTTAGATTCTGCATTTGGGCACTCTCGGCTAAAATTCCAAACTTGTATCAACTGGGGTTATGCAGGCTAAAACGCCCTAGATTCTGCATTTTGGGGTTCTCTCATCTAGGTTTTGCTTAGTGATTTTTGCATCATTGGATTTTTGTGGGTTGTGCTCAATGGGGTTTTTCATTTTGACTCTTTAGGTTATAAACAAGCTCATAAATTTTGTACTACTCACTATAAAAATTTTGTACTACTCACTACAATAAATTTTGTACTACAAGATAACCCCAAAAAACCCATTGATAGCCGAGGTTCTGAAACATCAAAAAGAGTGTTTTTTTCTCTTTTGTCTATCGGGAACTCTTGCCTTCACTTCTAAATCCGCTTTCACATACCACCGTCCATAAAGCTTCCAATTCAGCCATAAAGCACACAAGTTGGTGAAAGGAGAGGTTTTTTTTTTTTTTTTGTTTAAATCAGTTTGCAGGGACTGGATTCTTTTTAGCAATATGACTGAATCCAAACTTTTTCAATTATTAAGGGCGATAGATTGTGGGAAGTTTGTTCCTGTTTCCATAATGTGATGGGGTTTTGTTTTATGAGCACCAAATTTGTCTGGTGAAATGAGAAGATCAATTGCCTCATTATATAATATTTGAGTTGTTTAGATGAATTGCTTGGGTGGATATTAAGGTTGAGGAATGATATCTTACTTCATTAATTCTCTTTTGTGTAGGTACAGCCACCCCTAGCAAGATCTGGGGGCGGCGCGGGCCACCCCAAGGCCTAGGGGTGGCGCGGTCCACCCCATGGGCCCTAGGATTATTATTTAATTATTATTTTTATTAGTGGGATATGTGGCCCTAGGATTTTTGATAAGAAATCCTAGCCGTGAACTGGATACTCTCTAGTCCATTTTGGATTGGAGAGGATCCTATTCCGGATTTGGGGTGCTCCTATCGTTTAAAATTGCAGTTCTGTGACGGACTCCCACGTCATACCTAACCATTTTTTCCCTCACGTGTCCAACAACGCCTCTCTCTCTCTCTCGTCAATTCTCTAGCCTTTGTTTTTAAGGGCTCATTCTCCGATGGGAACGTAGACTATACTGGCGTATCTCATGGATTGACACATCGTGAACTACACTGTTGGGCCTTACACTACACGAGTAGTTGGAGCCCAAGAAAACTTTCAAGTCCAGGTCCAACATTTTTGTACGACGTCGCTCATAGTCAAAAAGATTTGCTCTTTAGCTCCCTTTTGTTTCATGAATTCAATGAATAGGGTTAGGGTTTTCCCATGAAACAATTACAGTGGAGAACGACGTCGTTGCGCCAATCAAATCCTTCCAGATTTTCACCTCTTTAGCGATCAATATGGTAGTTTTTTCATTGTTGCTTATTATTTTTCCGTTTTCAGAAAATTTTCAATTAAAGCCAAAGCTAAGGTTTTTGTGTTCCCTCTATTTCTAGATCATATTCTTGTTGTGAATTCAATTGCTATGATCTTACAAGTTGGGTGTGTGGTACGGTAGGTAAAGAACGATCATGGTGGGATTCAAGAACAGGTACATGGTTGTGGAAGTTTTCTTGGATCCCAATAGAGACCTTGTGAGAGACGATCCCATTATCATAACCCAATTCAATGTCTCAAAGGCAATCAAAGACAGCATTCTTGTGAACTTTGGAGAGTGTGGTCTTGCTTCGTCACTTGGGTCGTTCCAAGGTAAAGTACCCATGTCGCAAGTTTTTGTTTTTCTTTGAATACAGTTTCTTGTCATGTCTTTCAATTTATTTGTGAAGTTTGTGGTGTGTTTTTGTGTAGTAAAGTATGTGAATCCCATTACAAAGGTTTGCATTATTAGAGCCTCAAGGGAGGAGTACCAAAAGGTTTGGTCTGCGATTACCATGGTTAGGAATATTGGAAATTGCCCCGTGCTATTCAACTTATTGGACCTAAGTGGTAAGTCAAATAAATCCCAGATGGAAACTCTTAAGGGCATGTTGATGTTGTAATGCTTATGTATGTGTGTGTATCTCTATCTATATCTATATAATGGCTCTCTTAGATGCTAGCAATCGAGGATGATCATTTTTCGTGCTTCTTTCAACATACTTAAATATAATTTCTGCAGATTTAAATTTACAAGAAAAAGAATTCAAGAAGTTTTAGTTTTTATGTCACTGGGACATTCGCCAACATTGTTTTTATCATTATTGAGTTTGAAGAATTTGTGAAGAGCTTCTTCTTCTTTTTTGTGAAATTTCCTATTTAAATGTACAAATTGTGTGAGTGGTACTGCAATAGACTGCATAAGCTATGCTTATTACCTTGCTATTGGAATTTATTTATTCAAGCACCACACTTATAATTGTCACGATGAGACATAATTTTGGATAATGAGCACAATGTTTTTCTTAATATTCATGAGAAAATCTTTTATAGATTGGATGATTACATGTTAACTTATATCGCTTCACTGCTGCTTTCACAAAGAAGCAAACCTAATTTAATATATATATATATATATATATATATATATATATATAGATGAACAAGCAACTTCATTGAAAGCTCAAAACCATAATTTAATATATTTGCATACTGAACTTTTCCATCATCTATCAAAAATGGACTTATAATAACAAATCATTTTCTTTGTACTAGGAAGCATAAAGGCTTGTAAAAGCGCAGCCTTGAAGTGCGATGAGCTGAAATTTGAACAGTACAAACTTATAGTTGGGGCTCGTCTCTCAGCTGATGCTACTCAGCATATGCAAAACTGTCTTGATAAGATCAAAGTTTTGGAGCACTAAAGTTCTCAGCTAATGCTACTCAGCAGACGCAAAACTGTCTTGATAAGATCAAAGTTTTGGAGGGCTAAAGTGCTGCATCTGTGGTGACCTACGGCTCGATCATAGTTGTATGATAGTTTGTGCCTTTTGATCTCAATTTGCTTTCTCTTTCTGAGTATGTAAATCTTTCTCTCAATTATTGAGTACTATTTGTTTGCTTTTTATTCTGTTGTCTTAGAAGAGCGTATGTGTTATGCGGTCTTGGTTTCCAAACTATGCCAGAAGTTGCTTTATTATCCTGTTTTACTTGTTTCTAGTCTGTGAACTTCTTTCTTTCCTTTTCTCCTGAATCCTATGCCTCATAGGCTCTATCTATGTAAGAGAGCTCAAACTTTAAGGCCTTGGAACATTCCCTACAGACTCTCCATAAGGGTGTCTGTTCCCTAAGTTTAGGAAAAATGTCAAAAAAAATCGCAAAAAACCACCCACAGCAGACTATATATTTTATTAAACCATCAGATGCTACAGTAGAACCCAACCTAATGTTTTGGGTTCCACTGTAGCAATCCGAATGAATATTATAGTGATAAAATTGATGCGCTCTCTCTCTCCTCTCTCCTCTCTTCCCCTTCTTTCCCCAGCATTTTCTTTTCTTCTTCTTTGTTCAAGCAAACGCAGAAGGAGAAGAGAGGCCTTCCTTGACCCAATTTGCAAGCTTAATCTCAAAGAGACCTCTGATTTTGTCAAGTCATTTCCAATGGCCAGCAACAATATCAAAGAAGGTGGAGGGTTTCTTGAGGTTTCAGAGGAGAAGAGAGGGAATGAGCATGGTGAATCAGAGGAGAAATTGCAAATCGTAAATCAGATACTGAAATCAAAACATCAAATCTTACTGCTTCAACTTCGATCTGAGAGATGATCTGAACATCGTCCTTGTTTACAATCAGATTTCCATCCATAAATGTACCGCTCTGAGTCCTCAAACTTGACGCAAATTGGAGAAGAAATCGCAGATCAGAGAAGAATTCGGAGAAAAAATCGCAGACACAAATCGGAGAAGAAATAGAAGACACAAACTTGAACCATTTGAGAAGAAAAGTGCGAAATCACATGGAAGAAGAAATGGCTACTGCCAGAAGAAAGAAGAAGAAAATATGAGGGAGAGAGAGAGAAAGTATAAATTAAAGGAATAAAATATAAAAAAGGTAAAATAATATATATATATATAGGGAATCATTTAAGGAAATTATTGGGTGTATATTGACATATGGAAGTAAAAAGTAGTTTAGATCCTTAAATTTAAGGAAAATGATCGAGTAACTGCTGGGAATGCTCTTTTAGGTGACACGTGGAAGATGGTTGCAAATTTGATATTTGATTGGGCTAACCTGATACAGACACCTGATTAAATCAACTTTACATACCAACTTAGTAGGTCATAGAATTAACCATTTTAGGTGCATTATTTCAGTTCAAGTTGTTTATCATCAGATTATGAGGATTCCAATTTCCTTTTTCTGGCTATATGAATGGAAGAGTCTGGAAATACAGTCTGAGTTCTATTTTTTGAGTATGGCTACAACAGCTCAATCTTTTTTCTTAAAGCCAGGCAGATGGCAAATACTCTTCACTTTTGTCCTCATTGGCACAATTATAATCTTCTTTCACTGTAAACTTTGGATCCCAAAAAATATTCTTCTCTAATGGGAGTGGAGGAGGTTGAACATGCCAGAGGGAAAATGGACCACAGGCCACAGATCTTATCTTTCGAAAATGTTACTTATTGAGGATCATCTCCTTTTCTTTATGTTTGAATCATGATTTTGAGTTGGTTAGACTTATTCCTATGGGCGAGGAGTCCATGCGGTAGATTTTTTTTTTTTTTTTGACATGTCCATACAAGAAGGGGGAGAGGAATTCGAACTAGTGACCTCCGCTTTATTAAATGTAGTCCTAGCCGATTGAGCTACCTCTTGGGGACCATGCGATAGTTTTAAACAGGTCGTTTTGGGCAATAAAAAAATATTTTTTTTAAACAAATAATATAAAATTCATTAAATATTAAAACTAATAAAAAAAATCAATAATAAAAATCTAAAACAAAACAAAAAATTCAAAATCAAAGGAGTTGGCCAGAGCAACCTCATGGTCGGTCTGGGGGTGGACGAACCGCCCCCAAGTCCTTGGGGCTTGGGACTGCTATTTGGGCTGGTGGTCTTGCCAACCAGCTCCAGCAAGCTGGAGAACTTGTTGGATTTTAAGGACTCAGGTGCCGTTTATGTATAGTCGTTTGTCTTGTATTTTAGTTATGGATTGCTGGATGCCATGTTCCATTTAACAACTTTCTTTTTTGTCCTCTTGTTTTACTTTGTATCACAGATGATACCTCAATAATGGCAAAAAACGAAAATGATACTTCCGTTCAAAATTTTACGAAAAGCCACATCAGAACCATTAAAAAATTGACATGTGTCCATGTAATAATTAAAAATTAAAAATATTAAAAAGTTAGAAGAAAAAAAATAGGGTTAAATACTTTATTCACCCCTGTGGTCTAACTTCTTTATTTTTTGACTCCTAGGGTTTACTTTTTATCACAAGAGATCCCTCTGGTTTGCTTAAAGACAGAGATGGTCATTCCATCCAAAATTTGACGGAACGCCACATTAACACCAATCACGGTTTGACATGTGTCCATATAATTAATTAAAAAAAAATAGATTTAATTTATAATAAAATAAAAAATAAAATAAAAATTGGGGGTGGCTTTTGGCCATTTGGGCCATGGGGATGGTTCGGCCA
>NC_081550.1:16052698-16057400 GCF_901000735.1 Corylus avellana | reverse complement strand
AAAAAAAATTAATTAATTAATTAATTAAATATAATTTTTAATATTTTTTATTTTTTAAAAAAATATTTTTTAATTAATTAATTATATGAAACACGTGTCAAACCGTGATTGGTGCTGATGTGGCGTTCTGTCAAATTTTGGACGAAGGGACCGTCTCTGTCTTTAACCAAAACAAAGGAACCTCTTATAATAAAAAAGTAAACTCTAGAGATCAAAAAATAAAGAAGTAAAACCACATGGGTGAATAGAGTACTTAACCAAAAAAATAATACAGTGGAAAGGGGTGGCTCGATTTGGACAACATTGGGGTGGTGGTTTTACTTCTTTATTTTTTAACTGCCATTTTACCCCCATCGAAATGGCTGGAGCCACCCCTTCCCAGTTTGGGGCCCTTGGGGTGGTTCGGCCAACCCCAAGGGCAAGTTAAAAATAAATAAAATAAAAAAATTTAGGGTTGTCCCCTAAGGGTGACCGGTCTACGGTGGCCGAAACCAAACCCAATAGACCACCCCCAACAGCATTGGGGGGGTAGTTTTGGCCACCCCCTTTTTGCAAATTGATGCTAAGAGTGGTTCAGCTGCCTCCAAACTAGGAAAGGGTGGCTTTAGCCACCCCATGGGGGCAAAATGGGGGTGGTCAACTACCCCCATGTTGTCCAAAGGGGTGGCTGGCCCGAGCCACCCCTTTCCCTTGCTTGTTTATTTTTTTATTTTTTTTTTATTTTTTTATTTTTTTAATTTTAAAAATATTATTTTATATTTTTAATTAATATATGGACACATATCAGTTCTGACGTGGCTTTTAGTCAAATTTTGTATGGAATTTAGACGGAGGTACTATCTCCATTTTTTCCTATTATTGAGGTACCATTTTTGATACAAAATAAAACCAAAGGAACAAAAAATAAAGTCGTTAAACCACTGAGGGCAAAAAAATATTTAACCATAAAATAAAATTGAAAACCAATGACATATCTTTATATATTATAAATTATTCAAACTTACTGGCTTTATCTATTATGGATATGAAATAATTTTTTATAAAGATTGTTTACATTTTAATTACAACTTTTTTTTTAGATGAAATTAAAGCAAAGGTAGATCTATTTTTTTTTTCTTTTTCTTTTTTTAACGATGCCTTAACCTTTAAGCAAAGATCTTAACTACTGTCTACCCAATGAAGCAGTTGAACTCTTGATTGTTGCATCGCTCAATAACTCCTTCGTAATAAAAGGAAATAAATGGCATCGCAATTTAGATGTTTATGACTACAAGTCTACAAAACCTTTTACTGAATATTTTAGGTAAAGGTTGAAAAAAAATTATTTTCAGTGTATAATTGTATTTTCAGAAGCATTTCTTTTTATCTATTTGAGATAATGGTCTTAAACTTAGAATGGGTTTAAAACTCATGTTTTATGTTCTGTTGTGCTTGTGTTCTCTCTCGGTGGGTACTGCTTTTGGGGGTTTTCACTCAAACTCTCCCCCTCCCTGTTTGTTTGTGTGTGCCGCCGATCTTCTCCGCGCCCGCTTCGCCGCTCACCGCTCGCTGTCGGGTCTTTTCACGCGCCCCTCCCGCGCCAAGCTTTTTGTGCCACCTTCCACGGCGGTTTCCAGCCAGCTCGCAATCGGCCTCCTTCAACTGCCGTGAACTACTTTGTGTGTTTTTCGCGTTTATTTCCCTGTATTTTTTTTTTCTGTAATTTCTTTTCCTGCATTTGTTTTACTGTTCCTTTTATTTCTCTGTATAATTTTTTCTTTTTGCTTGTAATAAGGCTCTCCCCTCCTATTTTGTTGCGCCCGGTTGCTGTCCGTTATTACTGGTCCAAACCCTTGGGTTGTAGATGTGAACTTTATCCTGGCCTTCGGGTCGAGGAGGATGAGTATCGGCTTGGAGGTTTTGTTCTCAAGGCCGAGGAATAAGTATCGGCATGGGGGTTTTGCTCTCAAAGCCAAGGAATAAGCGCTACCTATGCATTAGATGGTGTCTGTTTGATGCAGATCTGATTTTTAAACCTGATGATTAGTCATAGGTTAGTGGATGATGTGT
Organism: Corylus avellana; assembly: GCF_901000735.1. Lineage (NCBI taxonomy): Eukaryota > Viridiplantae > Streptophyta > Magnoliopsida > Fagales > Betulaceae > Corylus > Corylus avellana. Next base: position 16,055,351 of record NC_081550.1, on the reverse strand, counting down.
TATGGTTGATTTGGTCTGTTGTTGATAACTGTATCTTTAGCTTTAGCTATGATTTACTTCAGAACTTTTTGTTCTGTTTGTAAGAGCTTTAGACTCGCAATTTTTATCAATGAATGAGTATGGTACGTTTCAACAAAAAAAAAAAAAAACACACACACAAGATCTTGAACTAATTTGCCTTTAAATTTTGAGAAAAAAAAATGCAAAATCAATCAATGCGCATGGTTTACCTTATTTAAAATTTGCTTCTTATGTTATCAAAATAAACTCAAATATCCCTGAGATATGTAAAAAAAAAAAAAAATACTTCATATAGTCAAATTTCGTCAACTGACTTAATAAATATTATTAGTATAACACTGACTTAAATAGAATAAGTGTCACACATTTATTGGTTTTGATGTGTCACACTATCGGAATCGGCTAAGTCAATTTGACTGTAAGGAGTTTATTTTGGTACCACATGAAGCTAATTGTAAATCAAATAAACCATGTCGACTAAGTTTGCATTTTTCCGTTAAATTTTAGTAAGTCACATGTTCTCTTCCAAAATATACAATCATAATTATAATTTTTAAGTTATAAATTTTACAAATGTGGTAAAAAAAAGAAAATGCTTGATTGTTGGATTCTAACTTTTTGCATTTGCCTAAATTAAATTGCTTTTTGGCCATGGAGTCTCTAGCTAGTACCTACCCATGTGGCTCGCAACCACAAATACTTTATCTTTTTTTCCTTTTTTTTTTTTTTAATATCTATATGGGGAATAAACCCTATAGGAAACCAATTAGTTGAAGAAATCGTTAGGTGTGTGATTCTTCCAACTGCTGTTAAAAGGACCACTCAAATCATTGAGGCCTGCCAGGGAGTCATATGCGCTAACTAGGATTGGGGTTCCTCTGTCTCTGTGGCTCCCTTTTGTTGTAATGTGAGATTACGGGTCTTTTTGAGATCGTAGTTTTAATAAGTCCAATTTTAAAAATTGTGTTTTTAAAATTACAAAGACGTTTGATAAAATATGTTAAAAAATACCTTTTATCGAATATTTATTATGCAAAATCGTAATTTTAGTTTAAATTCGCGCTTTTTCAAATAAGCATTTCCTAGCTTGCTTATAGAAATCACAGGATTTTTTTTTTAAAAAAATTTTAAATTAAGTGATTTTTAAATTGCAATTCCACATGTCTTATGTTTTGTTATATCTTTTAAAAACGCAAATTATTCTTATAAAATTGCAATCTCAAACACATCCTAAAACATTGAAACTAGAAAATGAGTCATAAAATGACCCGGTTTTCTTTATAAGGCCGCTAAAAGCAGTTTAAACACCACAATAGAATAAGCAAGTAAGGGCATGATCATCTCGAGACTCTTCAACCTTACCCGAATTTCCAAAACAGACGACTATCAAAATACCCTTCAACCCTACCAAAACACCTACAAGGTAAAAGCAACCCTAATAAAAAGTCTGCTAAATTAAAAATCCCGTTCACATTCTCAAGTACACACTTAATCATTTTTGTGACAATCACAGTTGCATTTTAAATGAATTGTCATTGAATTTTAGATTTAACAGTAATTTTTACTTTCAAGTGTGAAAAATAAAAATAAAATTTATCCTAAAATAATGTTGGGACAACCCATGGGTTGTGGGTGATATTAGGGGGTGTAAGCAGTAGAACTTGAAGTGACTTCCCTTGTTCAGGCTTGGCTCGTTTAAATTTTACTCGAGCTCGAGCTCGAGTCGAGCTTAAGGGCGAGCCAAACAAATCGAGCTCGAGCTAATAATAAGTCGAGCCGAGCCAGCTCGCGAGCTGGCTCTTATATTTAATGTTTTTTTTTTTTAACTTCAAGTACTCTTAAACGGCTTAAGAAGTTAATTTGCATATGAGCATTTGCTTAGCCTGACTAGTCGAGTATGGAGCTTGAGTCAATACAGCAAGGCATTTGGTTTCAAAGAGAGAGGATATGCATCCTTTTATAGATAAGCAAACTTGAAGATTGATGTTTTCTTAACAATGTGGGACAAGTTAACATGTTGCATTCAAACTGCATTGGGACAACGCCCCTACAAAAAAATATTTTTTTAACGTTTCTCTCTCAATCCCCCTCACCAGTCACAATGAATCTTCCACCTAAACTCTCATTTCCCACTCTCTCACTCTCACTCACCAGACAGGTAGTGATAGTGTTTGGGTCTGTTTGATTCTTCAATAATTTATGCCTTTCGCAATCTCCCTCAATAATTTATGCTTGATTCTTCTTCCTTTCGTTTGGATATGCTCTAATTGAATCGAGGTCTTTTTAATATTGCTCTCTCTCTCTATGATCATGAAGGGTGTAGAATTTTCCATTCTCTAACGCTTAAATATAAATGCAATTTTAAGGTTTTAATAATTATGAGATTTATAATTAATTATGTATTACTTAGTTTATATATATATATATATATATAGACACACACACACACACACACTCGAGCTTATACGAGTTGTTCACGAGCTTAGCTGAGTCGAGCCGAGCTTGCTTCGTTTAATATTCGAGCTAGGATTTGTGTTCATGAAGTGTTTCATTTAATATTCGAGTCGAGCACGAGCCGAGCTTATGCGAGCCGAGCTCGAGCTTGCTCGCGAGACGCTTCGCCCACTTAACA
>NC_081550.1:15993052-16052598 GCF_901000735.1 Corylus avellana | reverse complement strand
CTTTTGGGGGTTTTCACTCAAACTCTCCCCCTCCCTGTTTGTTTGTGTGTGCCGCCGATCTTCTCCGCGCCCGCTTCGCCGCTCACCGCTCGCTGTCGGGTCTTTTCACGCGCCCCTCCCGCGCCAAGCTTTTTGTGCCACCTTCCACGGCGGTTTCCAGCCAGCTCGCAATCGGCCTCCTTCAACTGCCGTGAACTACTTTGTGTGTTTTTCGCGTTTATTTCCCTGTATTTTTTTTTTCTGTAATTTCTTTTCCTGCATTTGTTTTACTGTTCCTTTTATTTCTCTGTATAATTTTTTCTTTTTGCTTGTAATAAGGCTCTCCCCTCCTATTTTGTTGCGCCCGGTTGCTGTCCGTTATTACTGGTCCAAACCCTTGGGTTGTAGATGTGAACTTTATCCTGGCCTTCGGGTCGAGGAGGATGAGTATCGGCTTGGAGGTTTTGTTCTCAAGGCCGAGGAATAAGTATCGGCATGGGGGTTTTGCTCTCAAAGCCAAGGAATAAGCGCTACCTATGCATTAGATGGTGTCTGTTTGATGCAGATCTGATTTTTAAACCTGATGATTAGTCATAGGTTAGTGGATGATGTGTTATGGTTGATTTGGTCTGTTGTTGATAACTGTATCTTTAGCTTTAGCTATGATTTACTTCAGAACTTTTTGTTCTGTTTGTAAGAGCTTTAGACTCGCAATTTTTATCAATGAATGAGTATGGTACGTTTCAACAAAAAAAAAAAAAAACACACACACAAGATCTTGAACTAATTTGCCTTTAAATTTTGAGAAAAAAAAATGCAAAATCAATCAATGCGCATGGTTTACCTTATTTAAAATTTGCTTCTTATGTTATCAAAATAAACTCAAATATCCCTGAGATATGTAAAAAAAAAAAAAAATACTTCATATAGTCAAATTTCGTCAACTGACTTAATAAATATTATTAGTATAACACTGACTTAAATAGAATAAGTGTCACACATTTATTGGTTTTGATGTGTCACACTATCGGAATCGGCTAAGTCAATTTGACTGTAAGGAGTTTATTTTGGTACCACATGAAGCTAATTGTAAATCAAATAAACCATGTCGACTAAGTTTGCATTTTTCCGTTAAATTTTAGTAAGTCACATGTTCTCTTCCAAAATATACAATCATAATTATAATTTTTAAGTTATAAATTTTACAAATGTGGTAAAAAAAAGAAAATGCTTGATTGTTGGATTCTAACTTTTTGCATTTGCCTAAATTAAATTGCTTTTTGGCCATGGAGTCTCTAGCTAGTACCTACCCATGTGGCTCGCAACCACAAATACTTTATCTTTTTTTCCTTTTTTTTTTTTTTAATATCTATATGGGGAATAAACCCTATAGGAAACCAATTAGTTGAAGAAATCGTTAGGTGTGTGATTCTTCCAACTGCTGTTAAAAGGACCACTCAAATCATTGAGGCCTGCCAGGGAGTCATATGCGCTAACTAGGATTGGGGTTCCTCTGTCTCTGTGGCTCCCTTTTGTTGTAATGTGAGATTACGGGTCTTTTTGAGATCGTAGTTTTAATAAGTCCAATTTTAAAAATTGTGTTTTTAAAATTACAAAGACGTTTGATAAAATATGTTAAAAAATACCTTTTATCGAATATTTATTATGCAAAATCGTAATTTTAGTTTAAATTCGCGCTTTTTCAAATAAGCATTTCCTAGCTTGCTTATAGAAATCACAGGATTTTTTTTTTAAAAAAATTTTAAATTAAGTGATTTTTAAATTGCAATTCCACATGTCTTATGTTTTGTTATATCTTTTAAAAACGCAAATTATTCTTATAAAATTGCAATCTCAAACACATCCTAAAACATTGAAACTAGAAAATGAGTCATAAAATGACCCGGTTTTCTTTATAAGGCCGCTAAAAGCAGTTTAAACACCACAATAGAATAAGCAAGTAAGGGCATGATCATCTCGAGACTCTTCAACCTTACCCGAATTTCCAAAACAGACGACTATCAAAATACCCTTCAACCCTACCAAAACACCTACAAGGTAAAAGCAACCCTAATAAAAAGTCTGCTAAATTAAAAATCCCGTTCACATTCTCAAGTACACACTTAATCATTTTTGTGACAATCACAGTTGCATTTTAAATGAATTGTCATTGAATTTTAGATTTAACAGTAATTTTTACTTTCAAGTGTGAAAAATAAAAATAAAATTTATCCTAAAATAATGTTGGGACAACCCATGGGTTGTGGGTGATATTTCTTCCTCGCCAAGAATTTGCTGGATCACTTTTAGTTATTTTTGGACCGTACAGTTGTTGGCTTTCCACGGCAACTTTTTCTTATCACCTTTTGCCTGCCTTTTCCTCGTAGAAATGCAGCCTTTGCTTTCTCTAATTTTATAATGGCCTCTTGGAAGAAAAAGTTTACCACTTTCTAAGCAAGGAATATCCTGCTACGTTAATAATCACATTCACTTTAGTTGTCAAATTGCTTAATGCATAATAATTATTAGGAAATAGGAAATGCTAGAATTGTACCACAAACCCATTACAATTCCAAGTGGATGGGACATAATTCTTGGCTCTCTATCTTCTAGTAGGGTTAGGCGCAAACGCAATATTGAGTCGATCATGACGACCCGCATATGCTATGGCCTCTCTTGTTTTGAAAAGTTTTGACTTATAATCTCCATCGGTTTATACCTCATACACGAACCTCTTTAAGTTACGCTCCAATAAGTATGAAGACCGTGATCTTATTATTTATCCAAATAGAAATTATCTAAATTTCTATTAGGATAACTTACTAAGGGAAAGGTCTTCAATTTCTTGCCTTGGTTAAGGCTTTTTTGCTTCTTCTTTTTTTTCATCATATGATGTATGGCTGTAATTATATTACGAAACAATTATTCAATGTGTATTTTTTAAAAAAAAAAAAAAAAAAAAAAGAAAAAAAACTTTTCTTAACACTAAATTGATGCTAATTTTATTTTCAATCTTAATACACTTCTCATTTATACTCTAGTCCCGTCAATAAGAATTTTTGATTATGTCGCTGACCCTCTTGCAAAGGGCTCTTCTAGCATCCGTCCCCGCCAAAGTCGAAAGCTGTCAACTCCACCTATAATGGAAGTGATTTTCAATCCGACTCCCGCCTTCAAAATATTGGAGTCGGAATCAAACATAAAAATCTAAAATAACTTTCTGGGCAAGAATGATGTATAAAAAAAATAATAATAAATAAATAAAAAACCTTAATTGCTGTATTTATATAAAGAGAAAAAACAAAAAGACCTTAATTGATACCTAAACCTCTATTCCACCCTAAATTAGCTAAAAGGAAAAGGTCATAGAAAGGTGGAAGTGAGGTTTGGGAATAATCACCAAATCAACAACATGCTTTCTTGAGGTAGTTTGTGGCCCATGGTGTTCAAGCACACCTCTCAAGGATAACTCTACCATCACCCAAGATAAGGCAAAATTCAAAAGATGAATTATCTCCTTAATATATCTCAAATTGTATAATGATTTTGTTTGATACATAGTGAAGCTCATATAAATTTCTTGTGTAATAATGATGCATGCATGATTGTGTATATATATATATGCAACAAAGTCCTCAAAAGGAAAACTTTTTCTTGTCTTACATCAAAAGAAAGCAAAATCATGTTCATCTAACCCATCTCTGATCTTTATTAAAAGTAAGATAAAATAAAAGCAACTCAAGGAGACTCTCTCCACGTATTATATTGTGTCATTTTCACTTGAGACAAATAGATGAGGTGGAGGGAACCAATGACATGGTATATGTCCAAAAATGTCAAAATAATAATAATAATAATATTATTATTATTATTGTCGGTGTATACAAGTTGCACTTTCGTTTTCGAATGTCCATTCCTTTGCATCTTTTGTCTATGTGAAATAACGAAATTAAAAGTTTAGTATCAACACTTGTCTTTTTTTTTTTTTTTATTTATTAGTTTTATAGTAAATTTAAAGAGTAAAGTTAGACTTCTTAGCATTTTACAACCCTCCTCCTTACTCAATGCTAAGGAAAACAAATATATACATGCTACTCATAGTTGATATCTATTAGGCAAGAGTTGTCGAACCACTCGATTTGACGGTTGTGGCTAAGGTTAGTAATTTTGACACAACTCACAAACCCGATACGAACACGACACAAAATTACCGGGTTTAGGTTTACCCTTAACGGGTTTGGGTCAAAAACGGATTGACCTGTTTATTTTGCCATACACGTTTTTTTTTTTTTTTTTAAAAAAAAAAAAAACTCTTAATAGGTTTGGGTCATAAACTGGTCAATTGACCAGTTTATGTTGATAAACGGGTCATTTGACCCATTTATAACCCGACTCATCACTTTCATTTAAATATATATATATATTCTAAGCTAAACGGGTTAAGCGGGTCGTGTCAGGTGACCTGTGAAATTGTTGTGTTGTGTCCAAATTTAGTAGGATCGACCCTAAACAAGTCATGGGTCATTACAAGTCATAAACGAGTCAACCCGTCAACCCATTTTGCTACTTCTAGTTGCAGCTACATACTATGAGCCATTTAGTGATTGCAGCCAAGGACCATCCAGACCACTTAAAAGGGTTCGAATGCAACCACCGCCATTTGTTTGATAAGGTCGGCCACATATGAACTGATGTGACTATCGCATCAATAATTATGGGATTTTTTTTTTATAATTTTTTTCTAATTATGGGAGATTGATGTGGCAAAGAATTGATGAACCAATTCTTTTAATTTCTAATTGTTGCACAATTATACGTAGAATGTTAGAACTTCATATTTATTGGTTAGAAATTAGAACCATTTACCTTAATTAAAAAATTAAAGCATTTTAATTTGGGTTAAATATTTATACCACTATATATTTTGCCGCGACTCTTAACGAGGGCGTGAAGAGTTAATTATTTAAGAGATTTTTATTAAGAAAATGTTAAGTATTCTTTTAATGTTCTTTTAATATGTTCTTGACTGTGATATAATTTTTAAAATTATTGTTGAATTTAAAATTATCATTATTGATTTTTAATTTATTGATGATTTTAAAAATTACATTACAATTAAGAGGACACTAAGAAGACATTTGAAGAAGACTTAACATTTTCTTTTTTATTATATTATATATTTTGAAAATTCATGACGTGGCAAACGCACGCACCCGCAAGGCAACGAGATGACAGGACAGAAATCCAGCCCTTTACGCCCAACGATAATAGTACCAGTCTCTCACTCACTGACATAACCGCCTCCCCACGTGACAAATCCTCACCGTCCATCAACACCCACCAACCGCATCTCCCCACGTCCACTCCATTCTCTTTCCTCACATGCAGTCCGCTCAACTCCCTCTCAGCAATTTCCACATCCATCCCCATTATTTCTTACCAGCCTTTTCGCCCCTTCCTTTGTCAATCCCTTTTGGTCCCCCCTCCGATGAAAATTCTCTTTCCACCTTTGCGTCGGAGTCAAGCTTTTTCCCAACCTTTGCCTCCGATTCTTGCTACTCATAACTGTACGCACACATGATGCGCTGTGTGAATCTGTTCTAGAACCGCGCGGAAGAAAAATGTCCTCGGGCAGTTATCGGAACGATGCCGGATGGCAGAGTTCGGCGCCGGAGGGGTTGACGGATCATGTAACGGAGTTTGTGAAGGCGGCGGCGGAGATGGCGGTGGAGTTCGGGAAGGGGTGCAGGGATATAGTGCGTCAGAGTTTAGTGAGGGAGGACTCGTACATCGGGAGGACGTTGGGGAAGGGCTCGTCGTACGTTGGGAGGAAAGTGCGGTGGGCTTCTGAGAAGCTGGGAGTGTTCAATCAGTACCTGCCGGAGGATAAGGATCCCTTGCACGCCTTGGCGGTTATATTCTTTGTCTGCGCTTTTGCATTTGCAGGTATGTTTGGGGTTTTTGGAGAAGAAGTGGGGGGATTAAGGTCATTGACATCAGGCTAAGTCTCTGGTTGGTTACCGAGAAAATTGTAAGGAAATGAGAAAATAAGTATTTTTTGGAGTTTTAGAATTTATTTTTACAATTTGGGAAAAGAAAGTATGCTCTGTTTGGTAGTTGACCAAATGCGGGAAAGTGAAAGCAACTGAGTTTTGATTTCCGGCGATTTGGAGAAAAGAAGTTCGTCTTAGTTTGTTGTTTGTATAGAGAATTATTGGGTATTTTGTTGACGATTTGCTATTGGTTGAGATTTGATTTGATTTGCTTTGGAGAATGCCATTAAATGCTCACTTAATTTCTGCTTTCTATAAATTTTGTATGCACGAATTGTTTGGGAGGATTTGCTTCAAATCCTAGTGTTGGAGAATTTTGCTTCTTGTCATTACATAAAAACCATGTTGTAGTATTTAGTTTCACCCGTTGTTTTCACTTCTTAGTTTCATGTTGTTTCTTGAAGTAGTTTCCTAGTCATTTTCATTGATTTTTTTTTTTTTTTTTTTTGTTCTTTATTTCCTGAGCATGTTGATATAATTTCAACTCAATTTCTTTCCATGTTCTCCTGGAGTATAGAAAAGCTGCTATTAGAGATCCTTATGATGACTAAATTGACCATTTGGTTCTCGATTGGGAAATAAGCTCCTTGAATCAATTTGATGCCCCTTGAGAATTTTTTTCCTGGGCTCTCTCTCTCTCTCTCTCTCTCTCTCATATGAACCAAACTTGCTCTGATTAATTTTTGTAATTGCAAGTTCATGTATTCTATAGCTTTTCGGTTCTGCCTGCCATCCGTTGGGCCCTGGAGCTTAGAAAACAATATTTCATGCCTCATGTGCACTTCTTTACTCGAGTGATTTGCGGGAACCATTCTGTGATGTAATTGGGTCTTAATTGAGTAATATAACATAGATGGTATGCAAATAATCAATTACTTCATATAATTGTTCAATGCAAGTTTGTGGAACTTCTGTTGTTCCAAAGTTATTTTTAATCCATTCTCTAGCCGTGGTGTTTTGTTTTTCTCCTGCATCTTACACTGCATCATTCTCAAGCATTACCGTGGGTTCTTTTAGAATATTTTGTTTATTCTGAAGATGTTTGTTTGTATGGATGTGTATATCAGTGTATTTGGTATCTATGCTGCAAGATATTTAATGTATGCTTTTGTATATGTCTTCTAGTACTTCTATTATGTTATCCTTCAACCCGTGATAACGTGGTTAATTAATCTGCAGCCTTGAATCTGAGTACCGAAGATGATACCTCTTCCATCCCATTGCCGAAGAAAGTGTACCTGCATCCTCCTAGTGCAAACCTCCTAGTGCTTCCGGATGGTAGGTACTTGGCTTACAAGGAGCAAGGTGTTTCAGCTGAAAGAGCTAGATTTTCTATCCTCGCTCCACATACCTTCCTTTCCTCGAGGCTTGCAGGTTGTACATTTACAGTGTTTAAAACACTTTTTTTTTTTGATAAGTCAGTGTTGAAAACATACAGCTTGCCTGTTTGTATGAGTATATTTGTTGCCATGTATACTTCCACAAATTTTGATTTTTTTCAGTTTCTGTGTGGTCTTTTTAATTAGGAATACCCGGACTTAAGGCTTCACTGCTGGAAGAGTTTGGGATTTGCTTGCTAACATATGATCTTCCTGGTTTTGGCGAGAGTGATCCTCATCCCAACAGGAACCTTGAGTCGTCAGCAATGGACATGTTACTTTTAGCAAATGGTGTTGGCATCAATGACAAGTTCTGGGTTGTGGGATACTCGAGCGGAAGCATGCATGCTTGGGCTGCACTCAGATACATTCCTGATAGAGTTGCCGGTATTATGTCTGTTATTATTTCCACAAAAAATTTATTTGCATCAGCTTTGCTTGGCTAGATTGTGGAACCTCACAAACCAACAGCCCTCTCTTTGAATGAATAAGAATCTCATATAACTTATCCTTTAGTGGTTGGAATAGAGTAACTTTTGCATTTGCCTGTATTTCTCATTGATGATATATACTCTCTTTCCTCTTCCTTTAAAAATTTATTGCTTGGATTTTGAGTTTTCTGAACGCTGGATTTTTTTGGTGATGTTGTTCCCTTTGAAATGGAATAAGACAATGTAGTGGTAATGTGCTTTTCCTGGTGCAGGGTTAAGTGGTGGAAATAAGATCTTTTTTTTCTTCTTTCTTTTTTTGAAGTTCTCCTTGGTTACACCACAGAAAAGAATATGGTCAAAGATATCTTCTTAGAACCAAAAAAAGGGTAAAATATTTGCATGAGATATATTCCAGTTGCCATGAAGAAAACTTAAAATATAGTATTATCAATCCTCAAAAAAAAAAAAAAAAAAAAAAAAAGGTCAGTAGAATTTTGATTAGTTGAAAGGTCTGTATGAATTGTGTGATACCCGGAAAAGATGATAAAAGAGTACGGTGGAGGACATGACAAGTACTTTTAGACCATAACTGTGATTAGCATGGTATGGTGAAAAGATTATTTGCACTGCTTATTCCAACGTCTTTTTTAACTGAGTTGACAATCTTGATATTGTTGACATGGTTCCAAAGTTTGCTGCTCTTGAAGGAAGTGGACTAATAACTGCATGAAATAGGGGCAAGGTGTTGGTAAAATTTGGTAACCTATGTTGACATGCAATAGTTTGACGTGGTAAATCGCTTTACTTTTAGAACTATGTTGATGATATGAATTTACAAAGCCAATTTTTTCTAAGTTGATCAATACAACAGAACATTTTACAACACATGACCATCATCATGCATTACTCATTCTTGTTGTCGAGGAAATGAAGATTTATTCTACATTCTACCAGGTGCAGCCATGTTTGCTCCAATGGTTAATCCATATGATCCATGCATGGCCAAAGTAGAGAAACGTGGAACCTGGGATAAATGGACACGAAGGAGGAAATTTATGTACTTTTTAGCTTTGAGGTTTCCTAGCTTTCTTTCTTACTTCTACCGTCAAAGCTTCTTGTCTGGAAAGCATGGTCAGATTGATAAGTGGCTGTCATTGTCACTGGGAAAGAGGGTGAGACATTTTTTTCACTCATGATTGCTTTCAGATGATGTATCTTCGAATTAGACCACAATATCATCTCTACTCTGTGTTGTCTTCTAATGGTTGCCGATGGATTCTCTCTCTCTCTCTCTCTCTCTTAATTTTTTTTCTTCTGTCCTGCTTCCTGTATCGTGCTTTTACAATTTCAGTTGAAACAAATTTGTTTCTAGATATTGGAAGGAAAGTTGCGAGAAATCTTAGCATGTTCTTCTAAGTCAGTTCAGCCTTTGTGCTGTTTGAATAGATAAGAAGGATGCCTTGGTATAGAGCTAAGGGAATGCCATCAAGGAGTGAGTGTTTTTTTTTTTTTTTTTAAGTAATCGAGATATCATTAAAAGCGTAAGGTGTTTTCAGGTACACAAAAAATATGCAAGTAATGAGTGCTTTTAGAGGTTGATGAAAAGAAAGATCTTTATAAATAAATATAAAACAAAACAAAAAAAACAAAAAAACAAAACAAAAAACAAAAACAAAAAACAAAAAAGATTGATGAAAAAAAGAAGAAGGGGTTGGTAGAAGAGGCCTGTATGGTGCTGGTGATTTATGTTGAAAATACACAATATCTTTGATGTGCTATGGTAAAAGAGCATTTGTACTGCTGCTTCCAATTAGTTGGAGAAAATGGTGCAACAACTTGGCATATGTACTTGAATTTATCAAGAGCTCGATCACTTTATCCGACTGTTCAGTAGATTGGCTCCCTTTTTAAATGTTGACATTTTCATATTTTTTGAGATGTCCCATTGAAATTTTTGTTTACTTGTATTACTCCTTATCAAGGATATTAATAATCTTTCTAGGATAGAGCTTTGTTAGAAGACCCACTCTATGAAGAATTCTGGCAAAGGGATGTGGAAGAATCAATTAGGCAGGGAAATACAAAACCCTTTGTCGAGGAAGCTGTGTTACAGGTCTCAAATTGGGGTTTCAGCCTTGCAGATCTTAAATTACAAAAGAAACAGCGAGGGAAAGGCATGCTTAATTGGCTCAAGGCTATGCTCACTGAACCTAAAGAGGAATACACAGGCTTCTTTGGCCCAATTCACATATGGCAGGTTAGTGATGTCTCCATTCTCTCCATCTTTGTTTCAGCTGGTTTATATTTTAATGCTTTAGCACTCTTAAGATAACTTGGACATGGTCGGCTTACAGTTTGCTTATTCATTGCTGTAGACTTTCTGTTTCTAGAGATAGTTGATGGATGTAGTTTACCTTCTTTAATAAGTTGAGGAGATTAGAACAAGTTCAGTTACTTGGAAATAACTATTGTAGTTGACTTGCTCTGATGCTGATGGAACACATAAAAACAACTTTTGCGAAAATTCTAAAAGAAGAAGGCTTCTGCTAGAAGGATGTATAATCAATTTTTTTTGGGTTGAGTAAAGCAAATTGTTATAATCGAATATATTGTTGTACAAAGAGGAAAGCTAGAGGATAAACTGGTTCTGGCGGGTGAGGTCAGTTACCCGTAGGAGTTTGATTAACGGTGAGGATTGTTGTATAGTATGCGTTTGCGATATACAATTAATCTGAGTAAAGTTCTCCTACGTTAAAAAAAAAAAAAAAAATAGGAAAGCTAGACATCAGTAAAAACAATTCTAGTGATAGTTTACTTAAAGAGTTAGGAAACGATTCTAAAGCCAGGAAATGATTTCAATCTCTCTTTTTTTTTCTCTCTTTTTTTTTTTCCTATAAAATCAAGCAGTTTCTTGAATATATGTATTGTTTTTTTATGTGGAGGTATCATGTATTTGCTAGCAACACATTTTTTTGAGATCCTTTCTTGTTAATCTGGAAAAAAAAAATCCATTGTTTTACAGGGGATGGATGATAGAGTGGTCCCGCCATCAATGACTGATTTTGTGCACCGGGTTCTACCAGGAGCTGCAGTACATAAGCTCCCATACGAGGGTCATTTTACTTACATCTACTTTTGTGATGAATGCCATAGACAGATATTGACGACACTTTTTGGAACCCCACAAGGCCCACTCACTACCAACATTGAAATAGATCCAACTCTTGTTGAAGGTGATTCAGGCCCACTCACTGCCAACGTTGAAATAGATCCAACTCTTGTGGAAGGTGATTCCAAAGAGCGGGAAGAGACCGCAGATCAACAGTAAGAGAAAATACTTTGTGAGCCTTACATGAAGAGGTAATACTGATTACGTAATTCTCCTAGTTTACATTGGAAATATACGATGTATAGGTTTGCTCTGTTACTCGTGGAGTGAAAGGAAAAACAAAAAGTTAAAAGAGTATATAGGTTATTTTGTTTTTGGCTGCTGGTATCTGTGGGGGTCTTAGGTGGTATTGGTCTGGGAACTTTGGAGGTGTGTGACACTAAGCAAAAATATACATGAAATGAAAATGTTCTTATTCTCAGTAGGTAAAAGTGTTGCTCTGATTTGCACTTCAATTCTTCTCAACAGTGGTTCTGCATTACAAATGCAAAGATGCTCGTGGTTAGTTTCAAATAGGCTGTCATTTTGCCTATGGAATAAGTAATCCGAACGAATAATGCTATGTTTCATACTCATTTATTACATCCATGTTATACTAGCTGACATACTTTTGGGTTTTTTTAAAGTGATTGTCATTATAAATCACTTAAAACACGTCGTGTCAGTCAATGTTATATAGGTATGATAAATAAGCGTAAATAGTAGCATTATTCAACCCATTATGATATGTAATGCCACGAATTTGGAGGGTTGCAGAGCATTAACATTTAGATTCTCTACCTAAGTACTGATCAGGATTTAGGTCGGCTAAAGACAATGATTCAATACCTCATTATCCAGAAAAAAAGAAGCGTGAATGTCCTAATTGATCCCATTTATAATATAGGTCCTAATTATTGTTAATTGTTATTTTTCATCTAACATTATCTCGAGAAAAAAAAAAAAAAAAAAACGCACAAAAAAGACGAACAAATATGATTGACAAAGCAGAGATATCTGATTATGAAAATATAAAAACGAGACAACGGAAAATCTGATATCACCAAGCAAAGCCTGGCATCGAAGGTCAAACCGTCATTTTCCGTTGTACTTTGTAGTATCCCCCATGCCCATAAACTTTTTCCAGGAGCAAGCTGCAATCCCATCCCTATATGGAGCTCCTCCACCTTGGTTAATATCTCCATCAGCCTCTCTCCGACAGCAGCAACCTTAAACCTCCGCAGATTTCACGAGCCATGTAAGATAACAAACCCCAGCTTTGTATAAAATGACTGTTCTCGCTGAAACAAGAATCTACGTAACCCGAGGAAAGGTGCCAACATGCTCGGCCATTGACCATCCTTTACAACTTACGACTTACGTTGCTTGTGAGATGGCCCTTTTAAAGTTGGTACATTAACACATCTTTTAATGTACTAACTTTAAATCTCAACCCTGAAATAAATATTATCCATTTTATTTAAACATCCTTTTCCTTGTGTAGTAGCTGTTCATCCCTGGAAACAACACGGTGTAAGAATTAAATGAACAAAATGGCAGGCCCAAAAACTCCATGCTCATTATTTAATTTAAGGGCAACAGTTATTATTATTATTTTTTCTTTAACACTTGTCCAAGTCTTTTGATCCCAATAAAATAGCTCAAGGTAAAGAAATAGTGTAAATAAATATTTTAGGACACTGTTATTCATTAGACTAATACCATTATACTCTTACCCTATCCAGGGCAGATACTGCAACTACCCAGAGGGATATGCTTCTAAAAAAATATCCTCTATTGCGCAGAGATGTCTATCTTCAGCACACCTCTACAGTCATCACACATTTCTTTCTAGTGCTTCATCTGACCTCCAGTCCTTTGACAAGCCTCAAAACTTTGCCATGTAGGGAAGAGTTTTCTGTAACTGATCTCTCTAAAAATAAGAGTCCAGTCGAGCATAAAACCCTTGTCTGTCATCTCATCAAACCACTGAATGTTAGAACTCGTGCCCATTGCTCCATCCTCTGAAACAGCCCTTTCCCTACCACCAGAACAAATATCTTCAATATCAATTCAATTAGTGAACCTCGCAATTTCTGGGGTTGCACCCCTTTTAACCATCAAGTTCAGTAGCCTCTTTGCTTCCTCGGCCCTATTCAACTTACATAATCCACTCACTATCTTCCCACACACAGTTAAATCAGCAATTAATCCTTTCTTCTCCATCAAAACTTGCAACTCAAAAGCTTGAACCACCATCCCTGTGTTGCAAAACTCATCAATCAACGTATTAAACATGATGTTGTGTAGTTCTATCTCTTTGGTTTGCATCTCATTCACGTATGCCATTGCCAGCCCCATTTCTTCAGCCTTGCAAAGACCACTTATCAGGGCCCAGTACGTATCAGCATTACGAAAAGCACTTCTCTGGGTCATTTCATCGAACAGGGAAACCGCACTTTCCATAGCCCCCAATCTACAATACCCATTAATGATCAAATTGTACAAATACGTGTCCACTTTGAAACCTTTATCATGCATCTCCAAAACCAACCTTTTGGCTTCGTCGACCTTGCCAAAACTCGTGAGCCCATCGATCAAAATCTTGTATGTGTGATCATTGAATGCCACCCCTTCCTTCTCCATCAAAAGCAAAACCATATCCAACTCCCCAAGATTCCATCTCTTCGCACAAGCATCCACCATTACATTGAACGTAACAGCATTGGGTTTAATTCCTCTACCAATCATCTCCTCCACCAACTCCCTGCCCCTCTTGACATTTCCACTCCTGCACAGCCCATCCACCACCGCTGTCAAAGAATACACAGAAACCTCAATGCCCGACTCCACCATTCGATAAAAGAAATCTAAACCCAATTGCACATGATCAGAACTTCTAAGGGCAAGTAAATGTACGGTACACGTCTTCTCATCGATTCCAATTCCATTGTTTTTCATATAATCGAAAACTTCCGAAACTACGTCGACCATTTTGCAATCAGAATAAACCTTAAGCATAGAGTTGAAAAACTTCGCCATAACTTTTGGATCACTGCAGCAATTCCCAACTCCAGGAGCAATAACAGAGAATGGGTACCTGGAATTTTCGCCAACCGAGACAAATTTAATGGTTTTCTCGGCATCCGAGAACCTTCTCTCCCTGAGAAGCCTGCAAGTTAGGGTCAAGTGGGCTTCGAGGTCAGGCTTGAAGGATATGAGAGATTGGTTCTGAAGGAGAAACTCGAAGAAACGCAAGCATTTCGAGGATTTAAGATCTGGGTCTGTGAGAACATGGAGAAGCGTGGTGGGGTTGAGATTGGAGAGGAAGGCGTTGGGAGCTGAGAGGTTTAGGGTTTTGGAGATTATTTCTGTTATTGCTTGCTTGGGTTTAGGGGCTAGGTTTGGAGGGTGACCTCTTTTAACGGTTTTCAGGGTTTTGAGGAAGTTTTGCAGACGCATGTTTTGGTTCTAAGATTTGGAATTCTTTCCAATGGCACAGAAAAAAGGTCGATTTGAAGCTTCTATGGAATCTTTTATTACTTTTTCATTGCTTGGATTGAAAGAAAGTTGAAATCTTTATTAAGCTATGCAAGAAGGATTGAAGGCTTTGGATTACGTGGTCCCACAAACGTTGGTAATTTCTTAGGTTAAATGCTACATTTAAAAAAAAAATTATCTACTATTTGGTTAAACAATTTTTTTTTTTTTTTAAGAACAATTGCAATAAAAACAGACGCAAACAGAATAGGAGAAAAACCAAAAAACTAAGAAGGTGGATCATGTCCACTAAAAATAGGAGAAGAAGAAATGGGACTAAAGTAAGTGGAAATACAGTCAAAGTGAGCTATGGCCGCGGCCCAATAAGCTACATGGTGAGCACATAAGTTTGCATTTCGGTGAATTTTTCAAGCCATCCAAAAAGAGGATGCTGGTATGAGGGAGAAGGAGGCTACGATGAGGTCCGCTATTTTTAGTCTTGAACAATTGAGGGGTGTTGAAAGGCCATGATGACCACTAGAGAGTCCCCTTCAAGGGTAAAATTCTGGAGCTTCAATTTGGATGCCAAGGAGGAAGTAAGATGAGCTGTAAGAGTCTCACCGTAATTTGGATCAGAGGGAGGGTTGATTTGTGAGACAGCCTTGATTATGATACCATTTGAATCTAACAGCAGCTTGTGCAAAGAGATAGTTTCTAATTGCAGTGTCAAAATTAATTGTGAAGGAACCAGCAATTGGAGGAGACCATTTTTCTTTGACTGGAAGGGTAGTTGCACACCAAGCATTGTGATGTTCCAAGGCTGTTTTTTTGATGGAGCACCAAAACATTTGGAATCAAACCATCATGAAAAGCTTTGTTTCTGTTAAACCAAATAAGATCACAAAGAACACTAACAAAAATTTGAAATAAGTGAGACTCGGCCAGAGGAATACCAAAAGAAGAATAAGGGGAGAGGATGCTTCAATCCATTGAGAAGGAGAGAGATTGTCCCAGAGAGGCCAAAAGAGGATCTCTAAGCTACTCTAGAGAAAACACACCGAAAAAAAAAAGATGGGAAATGAAATCTGCTTCAGACTTACAAAGAGGGCAAAGGAGGTCAGAGGGGGAAAGGTTAAGAAAATGATTTAGCCTGGATTTGGTTGGGATGATATCCCCAGCTATTTTCCAAAGAAAGAGCTTCAGTCTATCATTGAGTTGAAGCTTCCATAATTTTTTCCAAGCATAAGGGTTAAGAGGAGAGAAGGCTGAATTCACTCTAGAAAACTAATTTGATTGAAGGCAAACTGGGTAGAGAAGAGACCATTAGTAGAAGGAGACCAAATAAAATTTGGGACAGAAGGAGGGCCAACCTTCAATTTTAGGATTTCTCTAATGGAAGAGGATTTAAAAATAGAGAGCATGAAGGAGATGTTCCAATTGTTATTTGGAGAGAGAAGGTCACGGATGGAAAGCAAAGGGTGAGAAATATGGCTAAGGTTGATAGGGGAAGGAGTAAAAGCAGGTAAAGAAGGAATTCAAGAAGCTGTCCAAATAGAAAAGGAAGAAGAGGAACTGATTCTGTGACAAGGGCCTTGGGCAATAAGGCTCTAAGATTTTAGAATACATTTCCAAAGCCAAGAGGCTGAAGAATGGGAGGGGGGGAGAGAGAAAGGAACCAGTTTGGAGATACTTACCTAGCAGTTAGGACACCCATAGACAGTCTGAAGAAGAGTGTAGCTTCCATCCAAGTTTAGCAATAAGAGCTAGGTTGACCTCTTTCATTCTCCTCAGACCCAAACCTCCAACTGCTCTAGGCAAACAGATAGAATCCCAAGATTTTAGGGATAAATTTCTGGCTTTACTTGTAGGAAAGCCCCACCAGAAGTTCTTAAAGGACTTGTCCAAGCTGTTGGAAACACTAGTAGGGAGCATGAAAGAGCTCATGGCATAAGAAGGGATGGCAGCAATAACAGATTTAATGAGAACCAATCTGCCTGCTTAAGAAAGGGTTTTTGCTCTCTACCCTTCAATTTTGCTTTGAACCTTGTCCAGAATCCCTTGGAAAGCTTCTTTCTTGGAGCTGCCCATTAAAATGGGAAGACCAAGATAGATAGAGTTCAAATGGTTTGTAGCATATGGCAGAATGTTGCAAATAGAAGTAATAGAGCTAGGAAAGATGTTCCTACTAAATCGGATTGAGGATTTGCTACAATTTATGGACTATCCAGACCACTTGCAATACTTGTCCAAGCAAGATTTAATACTGCAAGCCTCCTTCAAAGAAGCTTTCCCAAAAATCAAAAGGTCATTAGCAAATAGAAAAGGATGAATGGCAGGGCAATGTCTTGCAATTCGTAAACCTTTCAAATTCCCAACAGATTCTTTTCTGAACTACAACCATGAAAGAACTTCTGAGCCAAGAATGAAAAGGAAAGGGGAAAGAAGATCCCCTTGTCTTAAGCCTCTCTCAAGATAGAACAAACCAAAGGGGCTGCCATTTAGTAAAATGGAAAAATAAGAAGAGGAGATGCAAAGTCGGATCCAGTTGACCCAAGTAGCATGAAATCCAAGTTTTTCCATAATGGCTAGAAGAAAATTTCATTCCATCTTATCAAAAGCTTTCTCCATGTCCAATTTAAGAAACATAAAGACCCCCCACCCCCCCCTCCCCCCCTTCTTTTCCTTTTTTGTTTTTGAAAGAGTGCAAAAGCTCATGTGCAATGATGGTATTGTCTTGGATGTTCGTGCTAGGCACAAAGGCTGATTGGAATGGGGAGATAATTTTGGGAAGGAGAAGCTTCAACCTATTAGCCAAGATTTTGGAAATGAGTTTGTAAGCAATGCTACAAAGACTAATGGGCTGAAATTGGTGCACTGTATGGGAACCACTTTGTTTAGGGACAAGAGCAATGTAAGTGTGATTTTGTTCTACTAGAAGGTGGCTATTTTGGAAAAAAATTCCAGACACAATCCAACACTTCCTTTTTGAAAATTGACCAATTCTTCTTATAAAAAAGGGTTGTGAAGCCATCAAGCCCTAGAGCTTTTGTAGAACCTATGCTAGAGATGGCTTTGAATACCTCCAATTTAGAGGGAATAGAGCATAGAGCAAGGTTGTCCCTTTAGAGATGGTGGGCTGAAAAAGACTAAAGAGATCATCTTCTAATGGGGGAGAAGAAAAGGTGAACAGGGAGGAAAAGTGAGATACAAACGCAACTCCAATGGAAGGCCTATCTGAAATCCAAGCCCCATAATCCACCTTCAAAAAATCCACAGCATTAGACCTTCTTCGAATGAGAGTGGAGGTATGAAAGTATTTTGTGTTGAGATCCTTGCAAGTAAGCTAAGATTCTCTGGACTTGGAACGCTAAAGAATTTCCTCTTTCAGTAGAAGATCTTCCAAAACAGCTTTCAATTTAATCTCAAGAGAAAAAGAGGAATGAGAAGGAGGGGAACATTAAACCTAATCAATGCTTTTCATAGTGGATTTGATCTTATTTTGAATATTCCCAAAGTGGAGATGATTCCATCTTTTCAGAGCAATTGTAGCATGCTTGAGTTTGCTAATCACGCAAAGAGTCGGACTGCCAGAGACAATAAGTTTCCAGGTTGTTGCAATAACATGTTCACAAGTAGGGTCTTTAGTCCAAAACTCCTCAAACCTGAACAGTCTAGGAAGGAAAAGAGAGGAGCCTGAAGTATTGAGGGAGATAGGACAGTGATCTGAAAAGAAAGCTGGAATGTGGAGAAAAGAATATTCTGGATGCAGGTGAACCCAATGAGGAGAAGCCAGGCCTCTATCCAATCTTTCCTTTATAATAGCAAAGCCACTTCTATTATTACACCAAGCATAAGGATTTCCAAAGAACCCCTAGATCAACCATACCAAAAAGATCAATGAAGTTTTTGAAAGGGCAGTTAGATGAACTAGCAACCGGTCTACCACCCAACTTCTCAGATTGATCCAAAACGTGATTCAAATCACCAATACAAAGCCAAGGGCCATCAAAACTTTCACCAACAGAGGCGAAAGACTCCCAAAAAGCAGCTTTATCTCTTCTATTTGGAGGACCATAGATACACGAGAGAAGCCAGGTGGAGTTATGGGGGGTCAAAAGTGCACCAAGCCGAAATACTGTTTTTATTAAAGGCAAAACAATCCAACACAACACCAGGTCTCTAGGCCAACACCAAACCTCCACTAGCACCAAAAGCAGCACATTGAAATAAAAAGTAAAACCTAAGTCTGTTGAGGATAGAGGAGACTTGAGGGGGAGGGGATTTAGTTTCTGATAGAAAAATAATATCCAGACTAACATTCCGGATCAAAGCCCGTAAGATACGGATTGTAGAGGGACGAGACAGCCCCTTACAATTCCAGGACAATAGTTTCATGGACTTGGTGGGAGCATGGCGAAGCCCATCTCCTTAGCTAAGAGATGATCTGGAGAAATTGAGTCAGATAGAGAAAACTCCACAAGAGAAAAACACTCTACAGAATGAGAGAGCTCCATAGAAAGAGCTAGAGGAACAATGTTTTTTCCTTTTCGAGTAGCTTTGAAAATGGAACGGGTTGGGAGTTTGTGCCGACTCTGGTTGGAAGCTTCCTCTTGAATGATATCCTGGGTTGAGCATAAGAGTGGCTATCTTGGGAATTTTCCAGAGGGGGAACACCAAGACCTTTTTTGCATGGAGCCAAGGTGTTAGAAATGCATGGATGTTTTATGGGGGACAGAGTAGCAGGGGAGGGATGTTCATTTTCTGGTCTATGGTCTAAGGAGGATTTTTGTAGAAGAGGTTTTTTTGGTGGACGTGTGGGATAAGGATCAATCCTTGAAAGTTTAGAAGGAGTTTTTCTTATTTTTCTGGCGGGAGGAAGTTGGATTTCTTGTGTAGTGGTTAAGAAAGAAGAAGTGGTTTCAATATGAGGCCTTTTGGGTATTTGGCCACCAGGGTAAAGAGAAGATTGGTTAAATAAGTGGGCTGGGTCAAAAGGGATAAAAGGCCCATTTTCGAAATGGAAGGGACCTGTAGGGATGGAACAATAAAGGATTTGGAAAATGTTTAAGTTTAGATTGCTTTGTGAGAACTGGTTAGGTTGGTTAGAAGGCTGGTTTGTGAAAGAGGAGATATTATTTTTTTTGGGGGGGTGTAACATCCTTGCTCCAAGTGGTATGATATTGTCCGCTTTGGGCCAAGCTCGCACGGTTTTATTATTGGGTTTACCCCCAAAAGGCCTCATACCATTTAGAGAGAGTATATTCCATATAAACACATCATCTTTTCTATGCCCAGGCAATGTGGGACGTCATAATCACCCTCTCTTAGGACCCAGCGTCCTCGCTGGCGACCCTCATGGGCTTGTGCACGCTTCCCCCATCTCAGGCTAGGCTATGGCTCTGATACCATATGTAACATCTCTGCTCCAACTGGTATGATATTGTCCGCTTTGAGCTAAGCCCGCACAGTTTTATTATTGGGTTTACCCCCAAAAGGCCTCATACCAATTAGAGAGAGTATATTCCATATAAACACATCATCTTTTTTATGCCCAAGCAATGTAGGACGTCACAGGGGGGGTTCAAGAACGACGGTAGGAGAGGAGTGACATGTTGCATTTAAGGAGGAGATAAGGTGTTAGGAGATTGGGGATCTGACATAGAAGTGAGAGAAGAGGAAAACATAGGATGTTTCGTCCGATTTTTTAGGGCTTCAAGAGGTGATGAGGTTTGGGGGGGGTGGGCTTGCCTCGAGACTGCCAACAAAAGTCTAAGTCAACTCAGCACCATGCAGCAGAGAAGTAGTGGAGGAAGATTGTGAAGATTCTCCCTCTGTGAATCTATTCTCACCGGAATGCGCCGACAGGAGATTGGAGAAGATAGTAACTTCTAGAGAGATCTTGTATCTATCAGGGCATTGGAGCTTAGGGGGAGAACGACAGCCATATTTTTTATGACCAATCAGACCACAAGAGGTGCAATACTCATCCAACCTCTCATATTTCAAAAAAACCTAGGTGGAATCTCCTCCTTCTCTTTTGAACAAAAAAGCAGGCTTGAGCGAGGTACTCACATCAACCTCTACCATCAATCTAAGATAACTTTTGAAAATAGCTCCAGAAGCTCCAAAATCTTCAACTTTCAAGAAGTTTCCCAAGCCCTTTTCTATGGGAATGGCATTTTTTATGGTTATGTTTTCTAAAGGCAAACCATGGACTTGAATCCAGAAAGGAGACCTTTTGAAAACAATTTCTCCATCGTGGCGATAGGAGACCATATTTGGAGGACTAAGAGAGCCATTGACATTCCATGTAACCTGCTCGAAGATTTTCTCAATATGTTCTTGGTTGGAGAATTTTAGCAGGTATTTATTCGGTCCTAGAACAACAAACGAGAAAGGGACAACAAATTCCCAAGCTTTAATGAGAGCAACATTCACTGACTGGTTATTATGGGTTCTTTGAGAGATGAGTTGGCCTACCAAGGGTAAATAATTAATTTGAAGGGGGTTAATTGGTAGGGTTTCAAGTTGGGAAGAAGGGTCTTCTCATGGGAGTGCTTCAGTTTGATCTATAAGAGAGTCTAAATCCATAGATGAGAGGTCCATGGTGTAGAGAAGAGGGGAAATGGGTTAAGGAAGAGAGAATGTATAATATAGGTGAAAAGGTAAGGAAGAAGACGAAAATCTTTAAAAGTAGAACAAAATGTTCGAGGAGGAGCTCTGCAGGAGAGAGCGAGATTTTTACAAAATTATACTTTAGTTAAACACATTTTTAGTACTTATGGTTTAAAGATTTTATTATTTTTTCTCGCTTATATTTCAATTCGTATACTAGATGTTATATTATTTATGGTTAAAACCAAAAATGGTATTTCATCCAAAATTCGTCCACAAAATTGACAGGAGTCTACGTCAATCCAATAAAAAAAACTGACACGTGGTGATGTGTTATATTAAAATTTTAAAAAATATAAATAACTAATAACTAAAAAATTAAAAATATTAAAATAAATGGGAAAAGTCCACATACCCATTTCAAACTTCCACTTAATTGACAATATCCCTCCCAAACTTTCAATTCTGACAATGTCCATTCCAAACTACAAAAATTTAGAAAAGGGAGTGGAACTTTTAGTAATTTTTTTTTCTCTAATTTATAGGGGTATTTTTGTCCTTTTGACAAAAATGTAGGGTCATTTTTTTTTTTTTTTCTTTTAGCATGCCTTGGGGGATACATTAATAATGTTTTGGTAGTTTTGGAGGATATTATCTCAATTAAAAGTTTGGGAAATATTGTCAATTGAATAGTAAATTAAGGAGAGTATCTGGACTTTTCCTAAAATAAAATAAAATATAAAAAAATTGGTGGTCGAGCCACCCCATGACCACTCCCAAGGACCTTAGGGTGTTTCAACCACTCCAAAAAGAAAAATGGAATGATCGAGACTATCCTAAAAAACAAAATGAGAGTGGTCGAAGCTACCTTTAAGCCCTAGAGATAGCTCGGTCACCCTTGTTTGGCCTTTGGTGATTTGACCATCCTCAAGAGGTCAACCCTACTTGATACATGGAGTACCAAAATGCAAAACTATTGATCCATTCCCGTGTTAGGGACCATAAATCTTTGAGAGGAGCTAAGGTTGGCTCGGAGGATCATAATACACACCCAAGCAAAAATATTCTTATTTAGCAAAGCCTCTCATCCCTTTGGTAGCGTATCTTTCATAAAAAAAATAAACATCAAAATATTTTAATCCATTTCACTTTTTATATTACATCAATTATTTTTTAATATTATTCAAATAAAAAAAATCATTACAAAACAAAATTTTTTCACTTTTCCACACAAAAAAAAAAAAAAAAAAAAATCAAAACTTAAATATTACACCAATCATTTTCTACTACAATGATAATAAAAAAATAAAAAAAATAAAAACCTTTTTTTTTTTTTTTTAATGAATAAGCAATTTCATTAAAGCTCAAAATCAAAACATCAAGGTAGCACCAAATACAAGCCTTGACAACAGGCTTAAGATAGCCTCATAGAGGCCTAACCAACCTAACTAAACCAAACAAAGCTGCAGAAACAACAAACCTGCAGGAAAAAAACCCAACATACAACGAAACCTAAAGAACAACCTCCCAACCAGAAACAACCCACATAGAAAGCATCTCAGGCAACAAACAGCACAGCAGCACAACCTGCAAAAACAACTTAAAACAATAATTCTGCAGGCAAATTCCACAAACTCACTAAGACAAGATTCTCCATAGTCTTAGGAAATTTACAGTTCCCAACTATTCTAGCCCTCACTTCCCATAGAATTTTGTTCAAGATCTGCTCTTCAATGTTCAGCTAGCTAGAGTGTTTAATCTCATTCCTTGTGCGTCAAAGATGATAAATTACAGAGCTTAACCCCAGGCGGCAAAGGAAACTTTTAAGAGGATTGTCCACACTACATCGAGACATTAAGAACTTCCAAATTCGATAACTAAAGCTGCATTCAAAAAACAAATGCTCTCTAGTTTCAATTTGATTATGGCAGAAACAGCACTTGACATCCCCTTTATATCCCAATTTAAGCAAACGATCCCCTGTAAGGAGTCTATTCTGCATAACAAGCCATAAAATGAAATCTTGTTTAGGAATAGCTAGAAGGAACCACACTAGTTTCCACCAAGCAGTCTCCACCTTTTTCTCTTTAAGAATCTGCCAAGTTTCTGAACTAACATAGCAACCTTTCCTAGAAGCTGTGACGTCCCACATCGCCTGGGTATGGAGATGAGGATGTGCTTAAATGTATACTACACCTTTACTGACAATAACGCGTTTTAAAGCCGTGATGGTTATGATCCCATCAGAACTCCGCAGTTAAGCGTGCTTCTGCCAGAGTAGTACCAGGATGGGTGACCTCCTGGGAAGTCTGGTTCGAGGGGAGCCAAAAGCGAATAATATTGTGTGTCATTGGGGTGGGATGTTACATATGGTATCAGAGTCATTGTCCAGCCTGAGATGGGGGGAGCGTGCACAAGCCCATGAAGGTCGCTAGCGGGCACTCGCTGGGGCGGACGCCAAGAATGGGCTAATCCCATGAGGGTCGCCAGCGAGGACGCTGGGTCCTAAGAGGGGGTGATTGTGACGTCCCACATCGCCTGGGTATGGAGATGAGGATGTGCTTAAATGTATACTACACATTTAATGACAACAACGCGTTTTAAAGCCGTGATGGTTATAATCCCATCAGAACTCCGCAGTTAAGCGTGCTTCTGCTGGAGTAGTACCAGAATGGGTGACCTCTTGGGAAGTCTGGTTCGAGGGGAGCCAAAAGCGGACAATATTGTGTGTCATTGGGGTGAGATGTTACAGAAGCAGTCCATATAGGCTTATCATTAATGCCTATACTAACTTCAGGAAGCCTAGATTGAATTTCAACTAAGGCTTCAGATCTGGCTAGTCTCCAAAACCAGTCCCCATTAAGGATCACAAAAGAAAGTTTAGCCTCCACATTGCTATGAGCATCATAAACCACCCTTTGACCAAAGGTCTCCAAAAGAATACCAGAAGGGTGCCATGAATCCAACCACATATGAATATTCTCTCTATTGCCAACCTCAAACTTTAAAAACCTCTTAGCAATATCCCTCAGTTTTAAGTTCTTTTTCCAACTCCAAGATCAGGTTTGGGGTATGCCAACACTCCAAAAACTCTTAATTTTTAGCATGTTTTCCTTCACCCATGCCACCCAAAATAGAACCAAACCTAGCCAAGAGGCTTCAAACATGCCTAAGCATAGAGGTTTGGTTCTAAACTTCCAAGCTTTTCAACCCCAAGCCTCCTTCCTTCTTAGGAAAACACACATCCTTCCAAGAAACTTTTGCCTTAGCAGTCCCTTCAGGTTTCCCATTCCAAAGGAATCTATTAAATTTAAGTTCAATAGCCTTGATGATTGCCTTAGGGAGAATAAAAATTCCAGTCCAGTACACTTGCAAACTGTACAAAACAAAGGATAGAAGTTGGAGCCTACCTGCATAGGAAAGATTCCTAGAAAGCCAAGGATCAATGCGCCCTGTAATTCTATCCAACAAAGCTCCACAGTTTACTGCAGACAGCCTAGTAGAAATGAGAGGAACTCCCAGGTACCTAACTGGAAGATGCCCTTCAATCATCTTCAACTCCCCCATCAGTAAGGACTTCACCCTATCCGAAAGCCTAGAACAAAAAACAGAACTCTTAGCAGGATTAGCTTTCAAACCAGAAAGTTCTTCAAATTCAAGCAAAGCAGCTTTAATGATATTAATGGACCTCAAATTAGTCACAGAAAAAAAAAAAAATGAGGAGATCATTTGCAAAACACAAGTGAGTAAGCTTAAGCTTCAAACATTTGGGATGAAACTTAAAACCTGGACCATCATTTGTATGATCAGCCATAATCCTAGTAAACACCTCTATAGCTAGTACAAAAAGATAAGGAGATAAGGGATCCCTTGCCTCAACCCCTTCCTTCCCTCAAAGTAACCAACCATTTGCCTACAAGGATATTACAAGAAACCTTAAAACATTCCTAATCTACCTAAGGTCTCCATGCTAACAAAAGTTTCCCTTTAGAGCCCGAGGGGAACCTAAGACATAATAATAATAATAATAAAAATACTAATAAACTTTAGGGTTAAATACTATTCCAGTACCTGTGGCTTGCACTAAAATCAAATAGCCACCTGTGTTTTCAAAAATATCACAAATGGTACTTATAGTAAGCCAATAAACACACTTGGTATCTTTGTCAAGATTCTGTTAAGTTTTTTAACGGAATGCCACGTCACCCTTACACATGGGTGCCACGTGGCGCGGTACCTGAGTTTTTGGCTGTCACGTCATATTTTATTTTTAAAAAATAAAAAAAAATGAAAAACCAAAAAAACATATTTTATTTTATAAAAAAATCCAAAAAAAAATAAAAAAACATTGGAGTGGCCGAACCACCCCCAAGCCAAATGGGGTGGCTGGCCACCCCAGCGTTTTTTATTTTTTTTTGGTTTTTTTTTTTATTTTTTTTGTTTTTAAATAAAATATGTTTTTTTGGTTTTTTTTTAATTTTATTTTTTTAAATAAAATATGACGTGACGCCCAAAACCTAGGTACTACACCACGTGGCGCCCACGTGTAAGGGTGATATGGCATTCTGTTAGAAAACTTAACGGAATCTTGACATAAGTACCAAGTGGGTTTATTAGCTAACCATAGGTACCATTTGCGATATTTTTGAAAATCCAGGTGTCTATTTGATTTTGATGCAAATCACAAGTACTAAAATAGTATTTAACCCTAAACTTTATTTGCACATTTATTTACAATATTTATACACAGAGAAATGCTACATATCTCAAATTTTTTTCCTAAAAGTTAGTTCTCAAATGATGTGTCACCATCCCATAAGTTGGTGACACACTTTCCAAAATAATAAATCTTATGAAATTGTAACACATCATTTGGGAAAAAAATTTGGAATGTGTAACACTTTTCTTATACATAAACTTTTGCAGTTAAGATTGATTTATTAGTAGGGCCGACTCTATGTATTGTGAGGGTTAAGGTGATTATTTTATATGAAGCATTTTTTATATTTAAATATTAAATAAACATTTTCTTTTTTGTTAATTTTATCTAAAAATTAATTTTCGTACTTTTGAGATTGGACATTATATTGTTTGTATGAAATTTTGTTAGAAATTTTTTAAGATTCAGTTAATTTTTTTTTTCTTTTATTTTAAAGTTTTTTCATTTCAAATGCATATTTTTAACATACATTTATAAATAAAAAATTATATAAAAGAATAATTGAACCCTAATTTATCAGAGGCCCTTCACTTTATAATAAAATCGTCTAACACTTTTTTTTTTTTTTGGAAATCGTCAAACACTCTTATTCGTAGTACATGCACAATTTCGATTGCACTGTTGCTCGCCAAAATCCCACCAATGAAACTCTTGTCTTAGCTGTGAACATCTTTAGACGCGTGGTCTGACGGCGACGCCGTTTTGGGAGTTGGCGGAGGCGGCAAAGAGGGATGGACGGTGGCCCTCTCTCTCTCTCAGTTTCTAATATCACCGACTCATAGAGATTGAATTCGAAGTACTAGAATTTCCATTAAAGAAAGGCGTAAGTATTCTCTACGAATTTTGATGGGTTGATCTGTCCAAATCCAAATATCGCGGTATTGAGCGATATTGGTAATTTACTGGACATATTGATCAAAGAGACTTGTGTTTTTTTTATTTATTTTTTAATTTTTTTAATTTTTAATTTTTTTGATTTTTTTAATTTTTAATTTTTTTATTCCGGTAAAGTCGTGCACTGCACTATAATTGGGCATTTTGTTTATTTATTTATTTTACAAACGATTTTTTTTTTTTTTTTAATCAGCGCAGTTGTGTGAGACTTTGATTTCGAAAGAAAGTAATTTTTATAAGTTACAACGTGTAATATATATATATATATATATATATATATATATGAGGGATGATGAGCATAAAGGTTTTTTGAAAATTATAGCCGAAGCTACAAGATTACAAGTCATAGATACATACATAACAATCTGACATTCAAGACCTATCTATGACATCAACATTTGCTAACCCATGACTAATCTTTGGTTGTAACAACAGATCTGTTCTAGACAGACTCAACTCAATGCATAAGTAACTCATATTTTTTGACACTGAGAGCAGAAAACCCAATGCTGAAACTCATCTTTCTTAATCTGAAAGCCAGGAAATTAGCCTGTACAATCCTTATTCAAACAAGTTACAAAGAAACTGAAAAAAACAAATTAAAATACAAAAAAAAAAAAAAAAACACAAAACCAGTAGACAGCAACATCAGTGGAAGCGAAGCAACATCTGCGCGTGTTCCGCACGTGTAGGAGAGTGAAGCTTCCATGTCAGCACGTGTTGGCCATGCACTGGTGCGTGGTGGCGGTGTTGTGACGAGGAGGGCTGCAATAGGTGACGGAGAGGCTGGACAAGGTGGGGAAAAGACGCGTCGTTGGCTTTGCAAGCCCAAAAGGAACAGATTTAACTGATCTGATCTAGCTTAGATTAGACCGAATCTAAAACCCATAAGTCAACCAAAACAAAGGAAAATGCGATGACGGAATGAGGCGGCGAGCCAACAAGGTGGAGGGAGCGGCGTGACTGAAAGTTGAAACCGGTGATGGGACCAAAAACTAGGAGCCCACGAAGAGCTAGGCAACAGTGTCTCGAAAAGTAACTTTTGACTTTGCCACAAGTCAAAACGGTGCGTAGCATGCAGGACACTGGCCAGGTCCGTTTGTGACCGTTTCTCCGTGAACTGTAACTAGAGGAGCGACACATTGCAGCTCTGAATAGCGCCGTGTGTTCTCCAATCTCCGTATTCAGTATTCACGCTCTCATTCTCGCCATCCCCCCCTCTGGGGCTCCTTGTATATACACATTGTTGCGAGTCTAGGCAAGCATTTGAATGTCGGCACCGCAGAGGATTCTATTCTCTCTCGCACTCACCCTTCCTTCTCGCTCTCAATCTTCCTCCTCCACCTTCAAATCCAGAACCTTCCTCTTCATTCGCTCTCCTCCGACGTACATAACCCTAGCTCGCTCTCTCGCTTTTACCTCCTCCTTTTCTCTTTCTCGCCCAATCATGCCTTACAATCAGGTATCGACTCTACCTCATCATCACTGCTTACATAAGTTTATATCTATATTTCTTGTCATTGTTATTCGCAATAATTTTTGCTATTGCGATTGTATTGGAAGGTTAACTAACGTTGGTTGATTTTTCGAAATCGCTGATGTTTGGATAAAATGCAGAGTGGTGCTTTTGAGTTTGTAATCTGTTGATGTTTCTTCTTGTTTGTTGGATTGTATACTTTCGGTCAATTCACTATGTTTTTTTGTTGTATTTCGGATTATTGATGATTTTTCTTGATTTATTTCTTTAATATACGTGTTTCGTCGTTGGTGAATGGTTAACTGTTGTTTGATATGAAAAACAATGGATGCTTGATTGCTCGTTGTTGTATTTGACAAGTATAATAGTTTACTGAACATTTCGGGAATATATGGATGATTGCTCGTTGTTGTAGTCTGATGCTTATTTTGGTGAAGATTTGATTGTCTGTCTAATTGATTAAGCAGTTGCCAGATTGTTTTATTATTCTGAAGGGAAGAACTAATATTTATTGATTGAATAATCTTATTGTAATTTGAATTATTTTTTTGATAAGTAAAGAGTGTAAAAATTCTGTACCTTAATGTAGTTTGATTTATGATTCAGTATATGCAAAATGACATTATTAATCGAGTTAAGAGCCTTAGTGGCTTATCATGATGTGCTTAAGAAAACAATCGTGTCTTTAGAGTTGAATTTATTGGCTTAATTGACTAATATAGAGAGATTTTGCTTTTTAATTTGCAGCAAAGGGGTAAACATAGAGATCAAAGGTGGAAAGAGAAGCCAGAAACTGACATGTCTTCAGATACAGGCAGTGCGTCAGCAACTGTTGCTGAAGCTGTCATTAGTAGAATCAGTGGGCTGAGTATTGCTGAAAGCAGTGGGCTAGCCAAGTCATACGGAACAGTGAGTGGATCCACAGCAGTGGAAGTTGAAAATGCACCTATTGATGAAATGGTCCAGAGGAACGGGGCTGAAACAGCAGCAGCTCAGATAAGTAGTGCTGGTTTGAGTAAGTTGTTCCGGGGTAATCTGCTTGAAAATTTCACTGTGGATAACTCCACGTACTCACTTGCGCAAATAAGAGCTACGTTCTATCCAAAATTTGAAAATGAGAAGTCAGATCAAGAGGTACAATTTTATTGCAATTCTGTTATTCTAAATTGTGTCTATCAACTGTGTCTTCGCAAACCTAATGCAAAGTATGCTCTACATTTTGTGGACAATGACCCTATCTAGTGTTCAGAATGTGGTTTCCATATTATCGCTTTTTTTTTTATTCTAAAATTCTCTTTTGATTGTTTGTGAGCACTAGTTCCCACTCTTGTGCCTATATGTCTTATGGCTTCTTGTCTAGCCAGTGCTAATATTTTGTAGAACTGTGTTCTTTCTTTTGCTTGTGGGTGATGACATTATCTGTTTGATTACAAATTACATCTCATTTTTTAATTTGGCAGTGTTACTTATTGATTATCTGTTTCAACATGTACAGGTTAGGACAAGGATGATAGAGATGGTATCTAAAGGCTTAGCTACCTTGGAGGTAAGGGTTTTGCAAGCACTTTTTTCTTGAAAACATTGGAGTTTCCACCTCTGTTGGCTTCATTTTATATCTGTTCTTTTCCTGTGTTGTGAGTACCGACTTAAAATAGATATTCTTCTTGTTTATTTCTACTTGAGTTTATAGTATATTCCAGTAATTGATAACCTGATTGTTATACAAGGTTTTTTTTCTTTTTTTTTTTTTTAAATATATATATACATCGGGTTGATTTATTAAATAATGATGCCTTTTGCAGGTTTCACTTAAACACTCCGGGTCTCTTTTTATGTATGCCGGTCATGAGGGTGGAGCATATGCGAAAAACAGCTTTGGGAATATGTATGCTTAGGACACTTATTTTTATTTTTTATTCTTGTTCCATCTCAAAAAAATAAAAATAAAAACCTTGATCCATCAATATTAGTTGTTCTATGCAAGGCACATGCAATGCACCTGACTCAACCCATTCTATGCTTTTATTATCATTGGCAGATTCTTCTGATTTAATGTCTTGATCCAAAGGCCATGCCATCTCTGTTGCATTAAAAATAAACTGACATTGGTCTATGTGATATTTCCATGTATGAGTATCACCATCAGTTGGAAGTTATACTTACAATTATGTGATAATGCAGCATGATGTGGAACCACTCTGGTGTTAAATTCTCTTATAGATAAAGATGTGCTAGAAATTTCATGGTGCTCAATCTTTTTTCTTTATACGTCACTGGATTTTTTTTTGCTCTATAGTTTTTGTGGTCTGCGTCTGGGGTTCCTCCTGTTTTTTGGGTTTTTGCGGGTGTTTTTTCTTTTTCCTGCTTTGTTGTTTTTTTTGTATACTTCTTGTATGCTTAGGGGCACCTTATGCTTTTTATGATATTCTCTGATTACCCTGGAAAAAAAATGTTTTCGCTCTATAGTTGCTGAACAGGATGTATCTGTTGCAGATACACTGCTGTAGGTGTTTTTGTTCTTGGACGGATGTTTCGTGAAGCATGGGGAACTCAAGCAGCAAAAAAGCAAGCAGAGTTCAATGATTTTCTTGAGGTAGTGTTCACCTAAATTTTTTTGTATGAGTCAGAAATACAACAAAATTGTCATTCTTGCTTTCTGCATTTTCCCGTTAATCTAGGGATGCTTAATGATAAATCTGTGTCTGTCTGTCTGTTTGTCTATCTATCTGTTTGTCTTTCTTGCTGAATTTAAGTTCTCAACCGATCCACATAATGTCTGTGTTATGTTCAATTGGTAGCTAGCAGGACATTATGGTTATTATACTAGGCCTTGTCTTTTCTTTCTTTAAAATTTAAAATTATGTTTGTTTAGTTGTTTTTCTTTTTTGGTCCCAAGTTGCTGAGAAACTGAGGTTGTTATTCATTTTTTCAGAGGAGCCGCATGTCTATATCGATGGAACTGGTAACTGCTGTTCTTGGAGACCACGGACAGCGTCCCCAAGAAGATTATGGTAACAGTGTTGTTTCCACTATTTGCTTCTTATACAAAAAAGTGTTGTTTCCACTTTGTTCAACTAACAAATTTTTGTTTTAGCTATAACATTCACAAATATTAGGCATATTCAAATTCTAATACATGACTTTTCAAAGCTTTAGACTTGGAGACAAAGTTCATTCTTTATTACGAGAATCACTACTTAAAGTTGTCCAAATATCTTGAACCGTCAGATTTAGTGTGTGGTTCTAATTAAGGAATTGGGCCTTTGGCTGCTGTTATGCTTAAGACTTCAGTCAGGTCTGTAGATTGTCTAGGAGAGTATGTTGGGCATTTGGTTGAACATCATTGGTATGATTGTTAACACTCACAATTTATTTACATATAGTATGAAATTTGCTTTATAATTCAGATAATACATCAGTAATTTTGTCAGCCACATGCGTTAGATACTGTTTCAATGAAGGCTGGGCTGTTTGCATAAGTTTCACTTAGGAATTCAAAACATAGAGTTTTTTTAAAGGCTTAGCTTCTTTCTTCTTGAGATAAAATATTCTGCATGAGGGAAGCCAAAACATGGTTCATATTTATAGAACTGTCTGATCACCTTCTACTTCCTTGTAGTATGAATGTTTACTTTCTTTTTTATTTTATACTCTTTAACGGTATTGATTCATTCTGTAAACATAGCATTATCTAGTGTGACATGAGTAATTTTCATTATTGAAGTTTTGACATGTTTGATTCAATGTTTCTAATTTATAAATAATTTCCTTTTTCTTTTTGGTGATAACTCTTGTAATCTTTCTATTTTGACAAGTAAAAAAGTTCATTAAAAGCGCGAGGGGTGCAACTCAAGTATACATGAAGTATATAAGAGAAAAACACCCAAAACTCTTGTAATCTTTCTTGTGTCACTATTGCAATATTGGCAGTTAGGATTAATTGATGACTATAGCAACTTTTTTTGTGTCATTTCCTTAATATTGGTTATTTAGTGGGTTTCCCTTGTAGTGATAGGGTCAAGAAGAATTTGAGAAGATACAAATAAAATGTAAGAAAGATACCTAGAAGTAGGAGCGAGCCGCATAATCTTGGAACTTACCTTCAGTTTAGAGGTGCTCCTTTCTTTGATTTTCTTTGGGATTGGATATCTTTGTTGCAGATTGTAAGTTTGGGCTGTTTTGGTTGTTTGCTGGGGCTGATTGTTTTATGGAATTCTCACAGCCTCTTTGACTTTTTCTTTTAAATGAATGAGGAATATTTGGGTTCATGCTTTTTGTTTGACATGTTGATATGTATTTGAACTTCTTCTAAGGATTTAACTGATGCTCTGCAGATGGAACTATTCCTATTTTGATGTAGTTATGTTACTTCATGCCTATGCTTCCTTAAGATGTCGTTCTTTTGCTCCTTCCTTAGCTTTTTTTTTTTCCCTCAACATCAACGTGGGTTTTTTTATTATTGTCATCATGAAACTGTTTAACTTGTGTGTGTGTGTGTGTTTTTTTTTTTGTGCAGTGGTAGTAACAGCAGTCACAGAATTGGGCAATGGAAAGCCAAAGTTTTACTCTACTCCTGAAATAATTGCTTTTTGTAGAAAATGGCGCCTACCAACAAATCATGTGTGGTTGTTCACAACAAGGTAATGATCTATGATCCCTATTACTTGCATAGCTTGAAGAGTTGGTTTGAATTATCATGTGCGCTCAAAGCATGGCTCTTATGGTCCTTTAATCAAGCTGATAATTCTGCTGGAGTTAAGGTTTTCTTTTTCATGTGCCATAATTAGTGTATGATTTATTTGATCATGATTAATGGTTTTAAATATTGACAGGCATTGAGAATTCTCTAATTAAGTTAGTGTGGGGCAGTTTCTGTTTTTTTTTTTTGGGGGGAATTTATGTTCAGTTTTCTTTACTCATTTCAAAAGCGATGGAAGTTTCATCTTCATCTTTGCCATGAGAATTATCAAGTGGAAATTTTTAGGCAGAAATAGTAAAATCATTGCTATATTGCTTCTGATTGATATTTATTTTTGTAATCGAAGGAAATCAGCGACTTCATTTTTTGCTACCTATGATGCCCTTTGTGAAGAAGGAACTGCGACAACTGTATGTAAGGCTCTAGATGAAGTTGCAGATATATCTGTCTCAGGTAGTGTTTTTAAGTACGATGTGCTTCTACTTAGCTTGGAATTTTGTGGGGCCTTATTTGGTTGTTTCTAATTCAAAATTGTTATCTTAAACAAACATTTTTTATTTATATAAAACTTATATTGGAAACCGTTTTGACTTCATGCCTGTTGGGAATGATCACCCTCCCCTTCTCTTATTTTTCTCAACCACTGAGCCAAAAGCAAGAAATAATATGTGCTGACTTGAGGGAAAAAAAAAAAGAAAGTACAAAAATTCTCTTGAAACATAAATGAAAACATGGATGGTGTAAAATACAAATCAATACAATCTACTGTTCTTGAAACCACCTTAGATCCAATACAAATTGTTGCTTGGCTGAGATGTATCAAGATTCAATGTTCCTCCAGCAAACCTACACACATGTTTATTTCTGCTCAACAGAACGCCTTTTAGTCTATCCTTTCATGCGGAACTTAAGTGTTGCTTATCATCTATGAGAGGAGGAATGGGGAAATTGAGATGGTTTATTGTTGAATCCAAGTCTTTTTAGTTTGCTGTTGAGGGAGGGGGTTTCTGTTTTATGGATCTATTAAAGAAGCAGGGGAGTTTTTTTGTTCAGTCTTCTTGGGTAAAGTTGGTGTGATTTGGTTGTTGGCCACCATGGATGCTCTACCTCAAGTGGAGGGGTTGAAGGAGTTTGTGAAGTCTTCTAGGGTTGGAAATAAAGCCTTCATTGCCCAAAACTGTCAAACAAACATGGTTGTTTCTTGGCAATTGCAAAGTATGGAGGTGGTGGTTGGAGAGGACTTGTTGTCATACTGGAAGGAAAAGGTGGTAGGGGTTGGAGAGGTTTTCCTCTCGAGTTGCAACAGTTTTTAGAATCTCTCCAGTTGTCTTTCGGCGCAAATCCTCCTGGGTTATCTTAAGGTGGTTATTGGCATAGGCATGTTTCCAGTAGTGCCTGTGTTGAGATCTTGACTGAGGCTGAGGGTAAACAGTCATAAGCAGAGGCGTTGGTTGGGTCGAGGTAGATCTCGACAAAATCATGATGCCCAGAGCTTCTTTCAATTTTTCTAGTGCTACAAAGCCAAAGGTACATAGCGTATGGGCCACTTATTAGGTTTTTTAGCGTATTGGCCACTTATCAGGTTTTTTCGGCGGGGATGAGGAATGATAAGGAGCTCATTTTGTCTCATCTCCTATATGCGGATGACAACCTGATCTTTTGTTAGGCAAACCCATGTCACCTTACTTGCATTGTATTTTCTTATGCTTTGAAGCTGTCTCAAGTTTGAAAATTAAATTGGTTAAATCAGAGTTAGTCGTTGTTGGTGTTGTAGATGATGTTGAAGACTTGGTTTGTATCCTTGGTTGTAGGGTTTCTTCTTTGCTTATGAAGTATCTAGGTGTTTTGTTGAGCGTGCATTTCAAGGCAAAGTAAAATTTTTTGACAAGTTTAAAGTGGCTTTATTTGTCCAATGTTGTAGGATCACTTTGATTAAAAGCAGCTATCTAATTTGCCACTTATTTTTTTCTCTTTTCCCCATCCCTCTTGTTATTGCTAATTGTATAGAGAAACTTCAATGGGATTTCTTGTGTGGTGGAGTTGGTGATGAATTTAAATTCCATCTAGTAAGCTAGTTAAACATTTGCACTCCGATTTCTTCAAGTGTTTTGGGGTTAGGAACTTGCTTCTTTTTAACATTCTGTTTTTGGGGAAATGGTTACAGCGTTGTGCTACAAAGACAGAGGCTCTGTGGAGATGGATGTGGATGTTAAATATGACAACATGTGGGGAGGGTGTGTTCTAATGAGGTTATTGGGTTTTACGGGGTTGGGGTATGGAAATATATTAGGTGTGTGGAGAATTCTCTAGATTTATTAGGTTGTAGGCAGGAAATGGTGCTAAGATCAGATCTTTGGCATGATGTGTGGTGTGGGGATTAGACTTTGAAGGCAACTTTCCTGGAGTTGTTTAGTATATCTCGCTTCAAGGAGGCTTTGGTGGAAAATTATTTGCGGTTCTCTAACGACACATTACAGTGATGACCTTTACCAGATCAACGCATAATTGGGAGGTAGATTTGATTATCTTGTTCTTTAACCTTTGTTATTTTCTTAAGTTGAGCCAAGGTGGCATGGATAAGATTCGTTGGATTCCTTCCAGAAGGCTGGTTTTTGAGGTCAGATTTTTTTGTGAGAGGCTAATCCCGCTGATGGCTCTTCCTTTCCTTGGAAGAGCATTTGGAGTAATCTCAAAAGTGGCGTTCTTTGTTTGGAATGCAGCTTTAGGAAGGATCCTAACTATTGATAACTTTAGAAAGAGACTCATTATAATAGTGTTTTGTTGTTGTATATGTAAGATGAGTGGGGAAACCATTGATCATCTTTTGCTCCATTATGAAGTAGCCAGAGACTTTTGGGACTCGATCTTCGTCTTTTTGGGATAGAGTGAGTCATGCCCCAATGGGTGGTGAAACTGTTGGCTTGTTGGAGAGCACAATTTGGAAGACTCTGCAATTTTGAAGCTTGGAAGATGATACCTCTGTGGTAATGTGGTGTATTTGGAGTGAACACAATGCTCAAATCTCTTCACGATTGGATGGCTGCCTACAACTGTTTTCGTTTCTCTAATTTCTTAGAATTTCTTGTTTTGTGCTCTTCTTTTTCTTAATTGGGTGTCTTTCTTGTATTCTTCCTGCATACATGGGTTACTCCCCTCTACTCTTCTTAACGAGATTGGATGACTTGTCAGAAAAGAAAACATGGATGGTTCATATGCCGCACCACTACCACCTTGGTCTCTTGCCATAACTGCCTCACCATTAATGCTGCTACAGCAATGGATTGCTGCCACCACCATTCTTCTAACTTCACACCATCCTCGTCTTAAATGCTTTTGTCCAACATTACCATTGGCACAGTAAAGTGATCATGCATAATACCACAAGCTCTACCCGCATGTTTAGAGCTGGATTGCAAATGTCTGTTATAACGTCCATACCACCTCCACCAAGTTCTGCCAAACAAGGCCTTTGATATTTCTTTCAGCGTCTTTTTCCCATGTTAGGTTGTCATATTAAGTAGAGTTATTATTTTCTTTTGGTGTATCTTTTTCTGTGTCAATCTCTACTTGGAATTGATTTTTATACAAGCTTTTCTTTACCATCAAACTACTGCTGGTTAGCCGCAGTAGAAAATTTGGCTCTTTTTAAGTGAGCTATGTGTGAAAACGTTGGGTGTTAACTCAGCTTTAAGTTCTTAATATGCAGGTTCAAAAGATCATATACAGGTGCAGGGTGAAATCTTAGAGGGTCTTGTGGCTCGTATTGTAAGCCAAGAGAGCTCCAAGCATATGGAGAAAGTTTTAGAAGAATTTCCGCCTCCGCCAGCTGAGGGAGGTACACGAATTTGTTTTGTTTTGAGTTTTATATTTGGTTTGGTTACCTTAGCTAGGAAATTCTGTGGTTCCAGTTTTATTTTTCACTCTTTTGCATTGCTTGCATCTTATACTTTTTTTTTATTATTATTTTTTTTATCTGAAGTTATTTTTAGAGGGACAACCACATCCACTTGGTTTTTTTTTTTTTTTAGATGGCATCTGCCCTCAAAGTGCTAGGTTGTGTTAAGACTGATAAAAGTGTGGTGTGAAATTATAATTTTAGCTTCATCAACCAATATACTAGTCAAAATATAAGGAACAGAAACAAAATCTATCAGAAAGAGATAGTAACACATCCTATGTGGAACTCTCTGAAGTTCTGTTACTTGTATATAATGAATTTTATGCAATCCAGTTTCCTCATTCTGCCTGTCTAGAAACTTTCTTGACTTATTTGAAATTATGGAGGTGGTGTGAGGAGTACTAACAACTGACGAAATAGGGAACTTATTTGTAATTGGATCTAAAGAATGGATCCAAAGGAGGAGGTTGTAGAATCTCAACATTCTCTTCTCTAAAATGTTAATGCATTTGGGAAATTTTTTAGATTTCATAAAAAGAGTACAGGAGATGCAGAACTTGTGGGAGAAAAAATAAATTCCTCACTTGATTTGTCTCTAATATAGTGTAATATCAGCTCTAATTCCATGTGTCTGATAGTTTGTAGAATTGTATCTGCGTTTAGTGCATATAGTAGTCTTTACATTTTGTTTTTCATATTTATCAAAAATAGTTACAAGTATACATTACTGTTAAATCATCAGCTATCTCAAAGGTTTAAGTTGATATAAAATGGTAAATTTAGCGCTTCAAATTAATATTTTTACACTCTTCCTCGCACATGGGCTCAAATTCTCCTTCAACAAGAATACTTGTAATACTGCCCGTGAGGTTTAACACATTTAATTGCATTGGGGGTAAGTTGCGGAGTTGGGTTCGAACTCAAACCCATGGTATGATACCAAATTAAATCACTAGTTATCCTAAAATTTTAAATTAATAGGGAAAGATGAATTTAATAATTGAAATTAATATTCTTACAATTACATCATGTCTAGATCAATGTGTACTTAGGGGTGCCTTTACACTTTTAATTATATATAAAGATCTGTTGCTTGCACTTTGTAATTCCTTTTAAGTCATTGTATAGCCGATTGCTTTTTGCCCCATGGAAGTTTACTTTCTTTACCAATGAAAATGCTAGGTGGATCAGGAATTGAGTATTGATCATTAAGTAATACCTGATTTGCTTTGTTTTTCAGCTGGCCTTGATTTGGGACCAAGCCTTAGAGAAATTTGTTCTGCAAATAGGTCAGATGAAAAGCAGGTAGCACGGAGCTACTATATATGAACTTTGGTATTCTATTGTGGCATTTGTACTTGCATTTGATTAATAAAGTCAGTGGTTAAGAATTGGTATCAAGTATACCTTTTATATTTTCTGTTAACTCAACTGCAGCAAATAAAAGCACTTCTTCAGAGTGTTGGTACCTCCTTTTGCCCCAACTATACAGACTGGTTCGTGAAGGAAGGTGGTGACGCCCATTCAAGAAATGCTGATAGATCTGTTATTTCAAAATTTTTACAATCTCATCCTGCTGATTATTCAACGACCAAATTCCAGGTCCTGCTACAATCTGCTAAAATGGTTTCTTTTGCTTGATTTTCATAGCTAAAGTAAATGTAGCTTCTTACCTTCTTACCTTGTTGTGTTGGTTTCACATATGTATATCTGTCAAGGAAAATAATGCATTGCTTGTGGACAGTACTGATAGCTTTTCACATTGCATAATGGTTTGCAAACTATGTAGCCTCTTTTGTTAAAATCACATACTGTTATAAATGCTGTTTAAGTGATTCAGACTTTTGATTTATCCTTTATTGATATTGCTATTTTTCGATTGAACCAGGAAATGATACGCTTGATGAGAGAAAAGCGGTTCCCTGCTGCCTTTAAATGTTACCATAACTTTCACAAAATTGATTCCATTTCAAGTGACAACCTTTTCTACAAAATGGTCGTTCACGTTCACAGTGACTCTGCCTTCCGGCGATACCAAAAAGAGATGAGGTCTCATTTGAACTGAATTTTCATCCTTTTTCTTCAATATAAAACTTGCCTTATGTTCCTTTTTGGAATTTTTCTAATAAAATTATTAATTATCAAAATGATAAATAATAACTGGCTTAGGCTATTCCTTATTATTTTATGTTATGCATTTGCCAAGTGATAGACATTTGATGTGTTCCAGGTACAAGCCAGAATTGTGGCCATTATATCGAGGTAAGGTCTTTCTTGCCGTACAATCATAATCTACTTCAATTCCAAACCTTATACCTGATAATTCTCCGTGCCCTGGACAATGAAGTAAGATTATTTTGTTAATACTGGTTGTGATACATATGGGCCTCTTATTCTCTGCATGCTCTTGGTGGTTGTACTATATTTTTCTGTGTAATGTATGTGTTCCTCATAGAAAAATAGAAGTAAAAATGGATCTCATGGAAAGAACCTATATAGATGTTAATAAATCTTGAACATTTTACCCACACGAGTGATGAGCAACAAAAGTTCTGCTGTATATAATAACTTTTGATTCTCATCATGGACTGAGAATTCGTATTGCGAAGTTGGAAGAATAGATAGGTATGTAGTACTTGACAACAATGGAAGACTTGTAAGGGACGTAAGCATCCAAATTTTATCAATACTATACATTCTATTTGTTTTACAGCCAATCAGCACTGGTGATTTTCAAATTGTTGAATCAGTTGATGTATGGTTTTTCCTGTTTTTATGGCATCATATGTCACGACTATGCAAACCCATATTCATAGAGACAACACAAACATCATAACTGTGCACATAGAGCTTCAGATAAGTGCCGGCAATGAGAACAGATGAGGATGTCAAATGCATCTATTGATCATATTCAATTTCTTTCTCTCTCTAGTGTCAACCTTGGTACATCAATTATTTCAATGATAATTTTAAGCAACAATGGCCTAATATAGCTTGTGTTTTGTTAGTCCCATCTAAGTTAGAGAACGAGTGTGTCTTATCTGCTGGTTAGGTATAAATCAGTATATACTTAAAGAGGCTGAGACAATGTATGGTACGATGATGTTCAAGTATCTTTTTAAATAAATGATGCTTAATTTACACAGAATGTTATTGTATCCTATCTGGTCTACTGTGAGGTGCAAATCAGTTGCTAATATAGTAATATTTCATATTTACCCAGGCTTTTTTATTGACATCAATTTATTCAAGGCAAACAAGGAGAGAGCTATCGAAATTGGTAAAATCAGTAATATGGTAGAACACAGTAGCAGTAGCGCATCGGCCAAAGATGGACTTGCTGATGAAGATGCAAATTTAATGATTAAATTGAAATTTCTTACTTATAAGGTATCTTTTCTTATACAAATCTCAATGGATATACAATCATGCTCCAGATGTTTAATGAATAAGTATGTAACATTGTGATAGGATGGTTCTGTATCCTTCTTACCTGGAAACGTGACTCTTGTTTGGTAAATACTTAAAAGTATATGGTAGTTCATTATGCAATTAAATAATTGTGCACTTATGTTTGCTTACATTGACACAATACACAAATTTGTAATCACAAGTAGTAAAACCGTCCATAGTGTCTACCACTTTTGCCATATCCCCAACTAGGGTTACAATGAAATCCGGAAATCAATCATGGAGAGGAAAGAAATATTCTCGAATAATGCTACTCTTCACACCTATGTCACACCGGCTGATGTTGCGTGTATTAAGTGGCTATTACTCTTTTTTTTTTTTGAAGTAGCTACATGGGAAACCGCTTAAATTACACAACATCAGCCTGTGTGATGTGGTTGTGATAAATGAGTGTGAAGAGTAAAGTCCTGAAAGCATTAAATATCCCTTTTTCGAAATACTTCTATACTTTGTAGGTCTGTTTCATGAGAAGATAGGTTTCTCATATGAAAGGAAATGTTACTGATACTTTCCCTGCCTTGGAGTCTTGAGATTTACTCTCGGAGGAATCTGTAACTCTTGTCTCTCCCGAGTCTGTTTAATTTATTGACTCATGTTCTTGGGAAGTAAGTCTGAGTATAATTTCTAATTGTGGGGAAGAGATGCTGCTAGTGGAGGATCATATACTGACTAAAAAGGAGCTCCCTCTAGATACTACCGGCGCTCCAGTTGATGCCAGATCCGCTCAGTTCCAATTGTTCCTTTACAAAAGTTTTATTCTTTGTTTTAGATTAGTATTGGTTGGTGCTACTCCAGAATTGGAGTTTTATGAGATGAGCCAATAAGTTGTACACATCATGTTTTTTTTTTTTGGCAGTTGAGAACCTTTTTAATACGTAATGGCTTGTCGATTCTTTTTAAAGAAGGTCCAGCTGCTTACAAGGCATATTACTTGAGGTAAGGTTTCTTGCGTGTTTTACTGTAAGTTGTATTTGAAATCTTAAATGAGACATTTAATGGATGAGATTAATAGATACCTTCTTCACTTGC
Organism: Corylus avellana; assembly: GCF_901000735.1. Classification (NCBI taxonomy): domain Eukaryota; kingdom Viridiplantae; phylum Streptophyta; class Magnoliopsida; order Fagales; family Betulaceae; genus Corylus; species Corylus avellana. The sequence continues at coordinate 16,011,325 of NC_081550.1, read as the reverse complement.
TACCTGTTATCACACTCTGGTGATTGAAGGACCAGGGAGAAATATAAGACCAACTTAAGTTTTATATTTTTTTTTAATCACTAGTTGTCATAAAAGCTTGAGCCGACAAGAAATGGTAAATTTAATTATTAAATTAATATTCTAATACTCCCTATTACGTGTGGGCGCAAACTTCTTTTCAATAAATGAGACCCAATATGTGAAATATTTAACTGAATTGAGAGATAAACTATGAAACCAGGATTCAAGCTTAAAACAAATGTTTTGATACCATGTTAATCTAGTTGTCTCACTCATCAATGGTACATAATACATTTTTCAAAATATTATGGGATACACTTGTTTGATGACATTGTTGGCTATTGTAATGGTCACATTTCTCTTAAAAGCTAAAATATTTGGCTACTATCTGAGAAGGCTCAAGTCAAAATTTATTTTAGTTGTCAAATTTTTTAATTTAGTTAACAATTTATCCTTCTTTCTTTTAAACATTATAGGCAAATGAAAACGTGGGGCACTTCAGCAGGAAAGCAGAGGGAACTCAGTAAGATGCTTGATGAATGGTAGTGCTTGAATCATTCTTCACATATCCTTACTATTTTCTAACTCTTAAATTTCTCTCAGAATTTGTTTTGATTGATTCATGGAATTGAATATTTTTCTTTTTCTTCCATATTCAGGGCTGTGTTCATACGAAGGAAGTATGGACACAAACAGCTACCGCAATCAACATTCCTTAGTGAAGCTGAGCCTTTTCTCGAACAGTATGCAAAACGGAGTCCACAGAATCAGGTTCTGATAGGATCTGCTGGTAACTTGGTAAGGGCCGAAGATTTCTTGGCCATTGTTGAGGGAGGCATGGATGAAGAAGGTGATCTTGAGAAGGAGCGGGAGTTCGCACCAGCAAGCCCCAGTCACTTGGCAAAGGATATTGTTCCCAAGAAAGAGGGGCTGATTGTATTCTTTCCAGGTAAAAGTATTTGCAAATGTTCTAATGCTTTGCCTATTTTTCTTCAATGAAGCTTTAATACTTGGATTTTAATCACTTGGTTAACCTATTCAAGAAGAGAGAGAGGATCTGAGAAGTCTTCTTGGATTTAGGATAAGTTGTTTATATCTTATCAATCCATTGACGTGTGCTATACTACAGTTGAGCTGATGTGTAACATTAATCAACTTAGGTTGGTTCAGACTTGCTTTTTTGTTCTAGAAAGGACCTTATATTGAGAGAACAAATTCTGAGTGTGTGAAATCAAAATGAGCTTTGGGGATGTTATGGTCAAAAGCTAAATGCCTTAGATAAGAATGAAACTTAAATTGCAAGCTGGAGGCTTATGTGGGTGAGCTTCTAGATTTTGTTTGGATCTTCAAATCTTAGGGAGCTTAAGTTGATAAATTGATTAGGAGTTGGATGGCTATTTTACTTATCAAAAAAAAAAAGGAGTTGGATGGCTATTTACAGAACTTCATCTATCAGTTTTGATATTATATCACGTCTTGGCCTTGTGTATGGCTTTATATTGGCAATGAATATTCTCAGGAAGAATATCTTTCTCGCCCTTTTTCAACCCTACTATTGACGCTTATAAGAACTCTAGATGATTGCATGTTTGAAGCCTATGTAGCACGTTTTTGTTCTAAAATTATATTTTAGGCCCAAACCCCTCTAGGTTTTCACCTTTCGCCAAATATGGATCTAGGATTGATGGTGTCTACCAAGTAGGTCTGCCATCCAAGTTTTAATAGGCTCTCTACTAGATGGCCTATATTACACGTCAAAACTTACAGAAAGGCGCCACATGTAATGGCTACCATGTTAGATTTCCACATCAATGAAGGTATGTGAAATCTCTCTCTCTCTCTCTCTCTTTTAAATGAGTAAGTTATGTGAAATCTCAATTATATTCCACTCAAATTATTATTTTTTTTTTAAAAAAAAGCGAGAAAGAAAAAAGAGGGTTGTGTGGGTGGTCAGACCATCCCTAGCACAAGTTTTGGGGGTGGTCTAACGACCTTCAAAAGCCCCTTTTGGCGGTGATCGAACTAGCCTAGGGTGGTTTGGCCATCTCCAAAAACCAGTTTTGAGGGGCATGGACCACTCTTTTCTTTCAAGTTCTCTTTTTTTTGGTTCCTTCCCTTTTTTTTAAAAAAAGGTAATTGACATGACAATTTGACATGATGGCCACTACATGTGGTGCCTTTTTATTGGTTTTGACATGTAAAATTAGCCATCTGACAGACATTCCGTTAAAAATTAACTGAGAGTTGGACAGCGGACCTACTTGGTGGACGACATTAATTCTAGTCTTTATTTGGTGAAAAAAATATAAAAACTCAGCTTCCTATTTGGCGGAAGGTGAAAACTCTGGGTTTTGGATAATTTCCCTGTATTTTATATATACTTTTAAGAAGTTTATGTACTTTGTATTTTCATACAACAGAATTTGAATGTCATTTTACATGTATGTGTCGTAAAGCAATTTTTGCTCCACTTCATGCTGAAAGAAACTGCTTGTATCCTAGTTGTGTGCTCTTCTAACATCATATTCAAAACTGTTTGCGACATATTCTGCCTTTTTATAATTTGAATGTTCCGTGATGGTTCTTGGTTCAACCATCTCTTTGTATATTGTACTTGTTTTGGACTTTGAACTAGTCTGGTGCTGCACACCTATTAAGTTTTACCTCTCTCTGCCATTGGGACTACAGACATTGTTTCTATTCATTTGTCTTATATCCGCCTCTGGATTGCCATTTGCAGGAATACCTGGTTGTGCTAAGTCTGCACTTTGCAAGGAATTACTAAATGCACCTGGAGGACTCGGAGATGATCGACCCATCAATAGTCTCATGGGTGACCTTATCAAAAGTATGATACTGTCCAGAAGATGTTTTAAACTGATTCGTTTTGAATTTGAGTTTTCAATCTCCGGGATATTTTAAAACATCTCCATCATCTCCTAGTGTCTTCATATTGGCAATGCCCTCCTAATCATGGTCAATGATAAGCGGTTATATCTTTTCTTAGTATGTGAGGTCATTCTATCACTTCATTCGTCATGTTTGTTGACCAGTTTGATCAAGTTAGAGACATTGTCAAGTTTTCCTTGATACAAGTGTTACTAATGGCACATAAGTTTTGAATCTTGAATTCTTCATAATAGACATCCCTGCATACTTGCGGTTGGTTTAACATCATTGCGACAGGAAAATGGCTTTTTTCAACACCAGAAACCGTTCAGAATAAAAATCTGACAATATTATGGTAACTGTGTATTGAAGTTTAATAGAGAATCAGTTGGGACAGGAGATGCATATTATAAATAGGTCATAAATTATTTTTTCATTTCAGTAAATCAATTACTTGCAAATCATATTAATTATTAGTAATCTGTTCACTATAATTGTGAAATGTTTGGATTTTATGTGAGCTATAAGTTATATCTTAGAAATCGATATGAGTAAGTGTGTTAAATAATACAACTTCCTCAATGACTAAGAGGATGTGTTGCCATATCTATCTCTATAGCCTCGTGGTGAATTCTTGAAACTTAAAAATTAGATATTAGAGCACTAGAAACCTTATTACTTCTCAATTCTGATCTTGATTTAATACTTACCAAAAAAAAAAGTCTTATCTTGATTTAATATCATTGAGTTTTATTTTTAAGTGGAGGATGATATTACAATTTTAGAATTGGATATTAGGACTGTAATCCTTGCTATCACGATTAAAATAAAAGAAAATAGAAATCCAGGTCAGAGGTTTACAAACGCTATTCCAAAACAGATGGTCATGGAATAATTCATTCTAGATCTAAGCATTAAAACTTTTTATTTAATGATGCAGAAATAGATATGTTATGCATTATTCTCTGTCACTTGCTGCAGCTGTATACAAGACAATGTCTTGGTTTTTTCCATGTGAAGATACTTGAATAATTTGAATTTTTTATGAGTAATACTAGGGACCATTTTTTTATCCTTTTTTTATCCTCCTAAAGCTGATGTGGCTTTCAAAATCATCATTGAATCAAAATTCAAGTATGATTCATCTAAAATTTAATGGTGATTTTAAAAGTCACATCAATTTTAGGAGGATAAAAATATGATCCTTAGCATTATTCATTTTTTATGGGGCTCAGTTGTAACTCAAATATCTGCAAAATAATATGTTTATGTAACAACAGCAAGATATTGGCCAAAGGTTGCTGATGAGCGCAAGAGAAAACCATACTCTATAATGCTTGCAGACAAGAATGCTCCAAATATAGAAGTATGGAGACAGGTAAATTTCCTCTTTGTCTACGTCTATATCATGATTCACTGAGAAACCTTGTGCACTGCTTTGCTAAATAGACAAAAGATATGTACCCAGATCATGATCCTTCTCTTGATAGTAGTTACACTTGTGCTAGGAACAGTATGATATTACTTTTTATGGATGCTAGAGAAATCAAAATCCATTCTTAATGGGGTGAGGAACATTAGGATGCATTGAAGTTTTGATGAGTCTAACCTTTAGGTTTGAATGAGATTACAGAAAAAATTTGGCAATGTTCTAGCTAAGTTTTGAGAAAGGGTGGCGAATATACCAGCACTAATGCACCGGATCCCATTAGAACTACAGAGTAAAGCATGCTTGGGCGAGAGTAATACTAGGATAGGTGACCTCCTGGGAAGTACTTTTGTTGCACCTCTCGTTTTATTTATCAAAAAAAGTTTTTAGAAATATCTATGGACAGAGTTCCTTTAAGCAAACAGTAGAATTCAAAGGCTATCTCTCAAGTGAGTGCATGAGTGCGAAAGTGATGGTTCCACAGGCTCTGATTACATGTTTAAAGAACACTGAAATGGATTTCCTCTTTTGACGGTAAAAAGAAATGTTGATCAAAATATATTGGTTATAATGATTCAGGGCATGTGATTCTAATGATTCAGGGCATGTGATTCTAATAAAAATCTAATGGAATAAACTCTCTTAAATTTGTTTAGGAATGTTCTACTCGGTTGATTGAAATGTAATAGATCATGCTGATGTTTGTTTCACCTGATCTTCTCAAAGGCACCTAGTAGATAATTTGCACAGATTCAGTGAACGGTCAATTACATTTTTTATTTTTTTGTTTTTCCTTAATGCATGGACATTATTTACAATCCAGTATACATTTATTAGATTGTGGGCTCATCATGTTCTAGTGCCAACAAATTTTATTTAGTTATTGAAGTTTCATCACTGGATTCTTGTAGGATTGATTGCTAGTAAGATCCATGTTTAACAAAGTCTACCAAATTCTTTGGTAGATGGAACTGCTTGTTTTATGTAGAGTAAGCAATAATGTTTATACCTATGGGGTATGCATGCCTGTACCATAAATTTGCTGCATGATAACTTTGGAAATATGTGATCTGACATGGAACGAAATTAGTTATGCTTATGCGAGAAGTTTAGATATTATAGAGGTATTCAACCTAATTCTGCTGCTTTTCTCTCCCCTTTTGCTTCTTTTAGTTCAGTTAATCTATTGTAAGTACATCACGGTTGCATGCAATTACAAATCAAACTTCCTGATTTCCCTCTATAGACTTTGTATGTCTTTTTGCCCCTGATAAAGGGGAAAGAAAAGACTGTCTGTTCTCTTCTCAACTTTGTTGACATCATGGTTACTTGTGCAGATTGAAGACATGTGCCGCAGCACCAGAGCCTCTGCAGTTCCAGTTGTACCTGATTCTGAAGGTTATATCCCCTGTTACTCATGAAGCTGTTAATCTTTCTGGTGTTCTCTGTCGCTAGAAATTTATAATAGATCCTTGGTGGAATTATATTTTGGCTTTTTGATAGCTGACTCTGTACCTTTTTATCATCCTCGTTGACTAAACTCACACCAATGTGAACCTCAATCTTAACAGTTTTCTCTAAGGCGTAAAAAAGTCATCGCTGCATATTCTCATTGAATATAACACCTTGCACCTATGATCCATACTGAACGCCTAAACAGATTATGTTTTTAGTTTTTTCTTTTTACTTTTCATTAGCTTTATTTTTATTTTTTATTTTTTTTCTGAGACCTTATTTTGCAAATTGGGTCTTTAAATAGAGTTAAACTGCAGCGTAGATTACTTTGCATAGATGCTATGGAGTAAGGCCATTTATGTACTTCCTCTGTCTTTGAGAAAGAGTGATCTAACCTGCTTAGTTGATTTATCAAAAATATTAATTCTATTGCTAATTTAGAATCCAATCTGGTCTCTCATATATATGCAGGAACTGATTCAAATCCATTTTCTCTTGATGCATTAGCTGTTTTCATGTTTCGTGTGCTTCAACGAGTCAATCATCCGGTATCCTTTCAGTTCTGATTCTTCTACTATTGTAGTTAGGCGCCTTACTTATCCAAAATAAGATTACCATCTACCTTGTATTTTGTTTATTGCTTTGAATCTGCAGGGAAATCTTGACAAGGCATCTCCAAATGCTGGCTATGTGCTGCTAATGTTTTATCACCTTTATGAGGGAAAGGCATGATTAGCATCCGCCTCTTTCTTTCTCTCTCTATTCCACCCTTCCCCCAAACCCCCACCCACCAGCCCAACATAATGTTTCATGTTTCAAGGCATGTTCTTATTTCTGATACATTTTCTGAGGTACTTCTGTTGACAATCCTATAGAGTCGCAAAGAATTTGAGGGTGAACTAGTTGAGCGATTTGGCTCACTTGTGAAGATGCCATTGCTGAAATCTGAGAGGTACTTGGCAAGTTTTCTCCTTAAATAGTTGGCTTCGAACTAAGACCAATGCTGAGGAAATAAAAATGAGAATGCAACACCCCCCCTCCCCAACAAAAAATCCTCTAGCTGGACCCTTGATACTGGCAGTGATGCCTTACTGCTGTGGCTAGTAACACTATAGTTCAGTGAGGTTGATTGTAATTTTCCAATGTGGACACCCACTCCACAATAAAGTTATGCCCCTTTTTCATCTTCAATAAATTGTGTATGGATGATTCCTCTCACTGGTACTAAACTATTAATATTTTTTACCTTTAAAGTAATAACTCTGAAATTTAATCTAATTCCTATGCCGAGTCTGCTTCCTTTTTTCCCCCACCAAAATTGAAGCTTGAGGTTTACACAGATCTGCCCCTTCTCTTACAAGTATTTCTTTTACCTACTACCCTAATAGGGAGATTTTTTTTGTGTTTTTTTTTTTTTGGGGGGCTATTACAACCTGAGATTTAAATTACTTTTGATGGATGATTCCTCTCAATTGTGCTTTTGTGCATATGCAGGAGTCCCCTACCCGATCCTGTGACGTCTATTTTGGAGGAGGGAGTAAATCTATACCAGCTTCACACTACCCGACATGGAAGGTGCATGAATTACATTACCATCATATTATGGATATGGGTTGATACTCATATAAATACAATTTTATATCAGTAATCTGTGCAGAGAAATTGAAGCCATATTCTGACAACATTTAAAAGCCATGTATCCTCATTTACCGAATTGTGCACTCTATCAAGTGTCTAGAATCTTTTAACAGTAAATAAATTTAATTGAAAAAAATGTGTGCGAGAAATGGAATAAGATCCTCTCCATTTCAAATGAAATGGATAATATCTAGTTAGTGTTTTTTAAAGGGGTAAAATTGTCATTTTAATTTTTTGGACATTTTTACCCCTCTAAAATACACTAACTGGATACTCTCCATTTCAAATGCTGCATTGTTTGGTTACAAGAAAGCTTTGCACTTCTTTCTAATTTGTTTGGACTGCATTATCTCTAAATCTTTATCAGACGTGTTAATAAGTTCATGCTCAAAATTTGGCAAAAAAAAAAAAAAAAGAACAAAACAAAGAGAGAAGATTGGCATGGAAAACTGTGAATCATCTAACTTTGGCACTATTGACTGGAAAAAATCAGCTGAGCTGAAAGGGTTGAGTTGCCAAGTCAAGTCTGCTTTCTTTAGAACAGTCTTTGCTTCAACCTTTTGTATGTTTCCTATTGAGGAAATGTGAAACAGAGGAAATGGAGTTATGTGAATTGACTTGTAGAGAAATACGATTGCACTGTTCTCTTTTGAGGTCCTTAAATAAACACAAAAACTAGAATGATAGTTATAATGAGATTGCGCTATTCTTGTTGCTTATGAGATGCTTTTTATTTAGGCTGCATCTGCTATTTGCTTTTGTTTTCTTCTCTGCTTCGCTTGACGTATATCAAATAAAGATTTTATATCTCTTCATTTTTCTTCTCCCCTGGTTAAGATCTTTTTGTTTTTATCTGCCATGTACTCCCAAGGGATATTTTCTGATTTGGTCTCCTATTATTGACTACTGCCATTCACTATTTAGATTGGAGTCTACGAAGGGATCCTATGCAAAGGAGTGGTCCAAATGGGAAAAACAATTGCGGGAGGTTTTAATCGGCAATGCTGAGTATCTTAACTCTATACAGGTCATTTTGTTTTTTTATAACTTAATATATTCAGCTCAGTTTAATGCCAATGGCTTTTTCTGGAAGCAACTTGAGCAAAAAATTATTTTCATAAATCGCTAAAAGAAACCTATTTATGATCTCAATGACCCCAGGTTCCTTTTGAGTTTGCTGTCAAGCAAGTGTTGGAACAACTAAAAAAGATTGCTAGCGGTGATTATATGACGCCAGATACTGAGAAGAGGAAGTTTGGAACCATTGTTTTTGCTGCTGTTGATCTGCCTGTTACAGAAATCCAAAGCCACCTTAATAATGTATGTAAAAGATCTGTCTTCTCATCTGTTTTTTTTGAGTCTATTTACTTGAGATAACAAACCAAAACTGAATAAGCTCATTAATTTTATTCAATTTGTTTATTAAGTGCTGAACTCCGTTAGTAAACCTTGCCCGAGGGCCTTCAACAGATCTGTGTGGCCTAGCTAGCTAGCTTTACGGGTTTACTTGTGGGCTTGCCTGGCTGTCTAGTGTCTTGGCTATCTGCATGTTGATATTGCATGATTCTTTACAAAAATATAGAGCTTGGCCTTAGGAGAAAGATCTTGGTTTTAACATCCTCTGAATGAAGCAATGTTTGACTTTCTGATACAAGGGTTTTCAAGAGTCAGGTCAAAAGTCTGCCTTCTAGGGCCAGGATCCGTTGTCTTGGAAAAATAAAAACTAAAACAAAAATTGACTGGGCTTCAGCTTTTGAGAACCTTGCATTAATTGAATTTCCTTTTTTTTTTTTTTTCCGCCTGAGATGCCATTCTCCTGTTGAGGTGGTGTCTATTTTGTTTTGTTATTGTTGGTTGTCATCGGTATTACATCTTTTATTTTTCCATTTATGGATAGTCTTCATAATGTACATATCCAGGGATGATGGATATTTTATTTTCTCCCCATATTTGACTCTTTCTTATTTTCCCAAGCAGTTGGCTGAAAAAAATCCAGAGGTTAAGGCTTTCCTGAAGGACAAGGATATGATGAAAACCCTTAATAAGGCTCATGTGACTCTTGCACACAAGAGAAGTCATGGTGTTACAGCTGTAGCTAACTATGGCATCTTCCTTCATGAAAAAGTTCCAGTGGATTTGACTGCTCTGCTCTTCTCTGATCAATCGGCTGCATTTGCAGCTTGCCTCGGTTCTGTAAATGGCGAAAAAATTGTTTCCAAAAACCAGTGGCCTCATGTTACCATATGGACTGGAGAGGGAGTAGCAGCCAAGGAAGCCAACACTTTGCCACAGTTGCTTTCGGAGGGGAAGGCAACTCTCATTCAATTAAACCCACCCATCACCATATTCGGCACAATGGAATTTCACTGAGTCCTTTTTTCTTCGTCCAATTGCTTGCTGCAATATGTTCAATACACGATGGTACAGAAATTGAGAATAATTTTTGAAAGTTGATCAGTTTTTGGTGCGTACTAGGTAGAGTGAATGAGAGAGTTTTGGTAGATTTGTATTTATCAAAAAAAAAAAAAAAAATGGTAGATTTGTGATTTTTCTCCATAGAAATTTTGTATATAAAGGCATGTAAGATAGAAGAGACCTATGATTGAATTCTTCATTGACTAGAGTCTTATGAGTTTCACTCAATGAGAAGTACAGACAACCTTTTATGACCAACCTTTTCCAGCACAAACTATTCAATGAAAGGTGTTTTTTTTGTTTTTTTGTTTTTTTTTTGCGAATAATGAAAGGTTTTCAAACCTAGGACTTTTAGGAATCAATTTTAGAGTGATTGAACTTATTAACATTGACATGGAGATAATTTATTTAATGGTTTAAATTTTATTTTATTGTATCTAAAAGTATATATGGTATTAACTTTTATTTTATTTTATTGCTATTATATTTGTAAAATCTAATATAAATCAAAATTAAAAAATAGAAAGGATCTTAATCCCGTGTTCCCGTGTAAGGAATTTAAAGTGCAAGTGGAAGTAATGCTAGTAAATATGAAGTACTAGATGGACAATGATCCTCTTCATTTCATTTGAAATGAAAACTATTTATTTTACGGTCAAGATTTTATTTTGTTTTATTTAACAGTGTATATAATATTACATCATTTAAAATTTGTAAATGACGTGACAACATATTTACCATTAAAATTTGTAAATGACATGACAACATATTTACCATGTAGCATTATGCACAATACGTTCGATAAAACAAAATAAAATCTCAAACCGATTTGACTTGATTCTAATTTGCATGAAACCAATAGGCCAAGGGGTCAAAATCATGCTCAGGTTCAGATTTCAACAAGGCTCTTTGGAAGTACTACTTCCATCCAAAAACCTCTGTTCAATTTCTTTGGAACCCTCACAAGTAGAAAATTGATAAATACATGGAAGCTTAAGATGCTATGGTGCTAAGTATACCGCAGAAAGAATCAACACCTTTCAATCAGCTTCTTAGTCCAGATAAGACACTTGCTCCACAGCTAGAGAAGGTAAGATAGCCATCGCCTCTCCGTCAAGAACAAGAATCTCATCATTCCTGAAGCACTTTGTCTTCAATTTTACTCTGTATAATCAAACTTCAAATTAATCAAATGTGAAAAATCTCTCTTTAGTTTAACAGAGCAGGATAACTGCTTTGATGATGCAGCTTACATGTATCGTTTCTTGTTTTCTTTTATGCACATGGCTTGAACCTCACCAGTGACCTTGTCACCAATATAGACTGGCAACTTGAAATTCAAGTTTTGGTAAACATATACAGCTCCAGGCTGCAAATGAAGCATAACATTTCAAAACATTAGACCATCTTGGAGAGGATAAGTGTTGTGTGCTTTTTGGAACAAAAGGGACTAAACTTCTGCCCCATAAAAGAGAATTCTTTCAAAGTTGTCATCAAGTAAGCTTAAGAACTATTTCATTGAAAACGTCATAAGACAATCTTAAAATAATATCCAACATCTAATATAACAAGCCAAAATCATTTGGCCCAATATTTTTACTCCATTCATCCTGTTTGTTGCAAAAACACAAACATTGACTGCAGCTCAAATCATATCAGTACCTAAATACATTTTCCTCCTGCAAGAGAAGAATCTGAGCTCTCTACTATGTGGGGGTATTCATGAGACCCATGTGGAGTTCACATGTATGGATGGTTCTGATCCTAGCACAATTTTTTTGCAGGGACAAAATAATGTAGGTGCTTTTTTCCTTGTTTTAGCTATATTTAAAATCAAACACTTCTTTTACTTGCTCTTCTTCCAACAATTGGATAATTAACTGCAACGATCTGAAAAAGAAACCTAAAACTAAAGAGATGGTAAAAAATTCGTGACTTACAAAATGGGAAGAAATGATCCGCGGAAATAGGGCAGCAACAAGCATCCCGTGAACAAGTCTACCTTCGAATCCAGCATTTCGAGCAAGCTCAGAATCAAAATGTAAAGGATTTGAGTCGTGAGTCACCTTAGAATATTCAAGGACATCTTCATTTGTAAAAACTCTTCTTTCCCTCAAGATATCTCCAGTTTTTAGAATGTTAAGTGCTGACGATGAAAAGCTTCTCAAAGGGAGGACATTAACTGAAAGTAAACTCCTGATGAACATAGTTGTAGAAGCCTTGAAGAGGTGTTCCAGTATTGTCCCTCAGATTCAAATCCAAGCAGACTGCAGCTTAATATTCTCAGCAAAGCAGGCCCAAACAGGTAGTGTACACATTAAATGCCTTAACCAGTACAAGATTGCCCCTCCATAACAGTAAAAACAAAAGGCTAACAAATCTTTTCGAGTGTTTCCACCTATGACAATAAGATGTATGACCATCAATTACATTCTGAAAAGAACCAAAGAATTTAGTGAATGGTGTATCACTTCAAGCATAATATTTTGCTTTCAATTTTCGAAGTAGACACCCTGTTATCTGATATCGTGTCGTATCAACATCCTAAAAGCTTTAAAACTCTCGTTTGAAATGACTCAATCCAATCTACACCAAGAATCACAGTAAATAAGTTTTAGACTTGCTCAACGTTATAACCATTACATCTAGATGAATTTTTCTCAATCATTCAGCTCTATCTAAAACCACATCCTCTACAGTCATATCTTAGTCTGTTCTAAACACCTCAAAAACGACAGATTTTGATCTGGTTATTTAAAACCTTATAAATATCATGTATCAGATTATACTAGAGGGCAAAATTAAATTACATATAACACTTAGTTGAGCAGCAAAAGCACTATAACCTTCTGACCAAAAGTTGCACCATATAACCAGATTCATGCCCAGAAAAAAGAAAAAAGAAAAGGGGTTGGGGGTGTGTGGGGTGGGGGGGCGGTCAATTATACAAAAACAGAAAGACCTCCCACATTTTTCTTTGATGAGTTATAAATATTAGTACTGATAAAGGAGCAGCCTCAGTAAATGCAGAAGAAAATACCCTAAATGCGATAACACTTGAATGACACAATAGAATGGGAATAGCTTTTGAAATATGGTTTTTACCCGTCTACCAAACGTCCCTTTCCAACAGGCTACCATTCAAGCTCTGCCCACGGCATCGCCCGTGAGACATCGAATAAAAGACAAGGTACCCCTATTGTTACCTGAATGACTACAAATATGACACAGAGGTTTGGTAAAATATGTAAAAGAATCAACGTTTAAGTACGTCTGATGAGCATTTTATCGAACATCTGAAGTGCAACCTATGAGTGTGCGATGATTACAGTAAAAGGAGTTGGAGAGGAGAGTTTGAAACATCTCAAGCGTTAGTTACCTGAATCCCGAAAGGCTTTGTTCTTTCACGCGTATTGTTCTTTTTAGCTGGTGTGGCCCTTTGTCTCTTTTGCGTTTAGATTCAAACCCCTGCTGCTATTTTCACTCTGTTATTTATGCATCCACTTCTTATCATTTTTTATTTAAAAAAAAAAAAAAATCCTTTTTAAAGCTTGAAATTGAAGCTTTTTCTAAAAAATTCTTTCATGCTTTTTCGATAGGTAAAAGCTATATTTCCTAACACGATTCTAAACTGGCTCTAAAAATATAAATCATTTTATAGGAGTAATATTATTTTTCACAGTTCACACTCATTTTACATCGACTTACCCAACGTATTTTAAGTAACTTTCCATATTAGCTACTTAAAACACGTAATATCAGTTAGTAAGTACGATAAATGGGTGTGAAGATTAGCATTATTTTTTTATAATAGCATATACTTTATACTTCTTAAAGTGTCATGTGTATGACTCGATTATTACGAAAAGTTTTTTTTTTTTTTTTTTTTAAAAAAATAGAAGTAATACTAAATACTACACTCTTGTTTCATTGGGTTGATGTGATAATGCCCATCAGTCCTTGTTAAAATAAAAAAATAAAAATCAAGGATGTGTTGTAATATTTAACATTACTCAAAGTATGGTGATTTTTCTAAAGAATAATGCTACAAACCAAAATTTTTATTTGACGAGTATCCCATAATGTTCATGTGATAGCTCCAACCAACCGTTGAATCAATTATTGTTAAAAAAATAAAAATAAATAAGGGTTAGTCGGGATTGACACGTCTAGAATGTGTGATAGTTATGAGATAAAAATATGATTTCTACCATTACTCTTTTCTAAAGCTATAAATTATTTTGAATGAGAGGTAGAATTTGTTTGACCTTACGACTTTTCCGCGCAAACTGTTCTACTTGAGAGTGCATTTAAAAAAATGACAATTTGAAAAATGAAAAAAATAAAAAATAGTCCATGTTTTCAAATGGCAGGCGAATAGATGTGATTTTAAAAAAGCATAATTTCAAGGCATAAGAGCATTTTCATTAACTGGAATATTGATTTTTTTTTTTTTTTTCTAAAAACCACTCTTATTCTTTTAAAAGTAAGTTAATGTAAAAATTAAAGTGACTTCTATAATCAATCACAAGACTAATAGTAATTTTAGAAATTATTTCATTATTGAAGTGACACAAAATGGACACATGAATTATTTTTAGCATTACTCCTAAAATAAGAGTTTTCTGTTTACAAAATAGACATACATCCTAAAATAAGAAAACATCGTTTGGACTGGGACCAAGAAAAAGGCAAAATTTGTTTCCCAAAGATGCTAAATTAGCTGCATGGTAGTGCCGAAAGGAAAGAAAGACTAAAAAAACAAAAAGCATCCTTAAAATAGGAAAACAACCTTGAACACCACAACTAAATGATGGAACCAAATTCCCAACCTCCACCTGAAAAAAGGAAAAAACCCAACAAGAATTACTCGAGTCCAGATAAGAAAATTCAAACTATAGAGAAGGAATTCAACAAACATACATTCTACTATGAATATGATTCTCCCTCGTCTTTCTTTTTTCCTCTGGCCTTTGGAATAATAATTGTTAACCATTATCGAAAGGTTTCCATAACTGAAATATGATGAAATAGAGAGCATCTTGTTCCTTCGTACGTAACTGATGCTGAGAAAGAGGAAAATATAAAAACTATAGCTAAGATAATTAATTGTGTAATGAAATCATATCTTCATAAGCTGTCCGCATCACACCGTATGAGCAAATCATGTCTAGATTCAAAGAAAGGAAACGTTAAATCTCAATCCAATCAAAGGAAACGTTCACACTCAATGCAAAGAAAGGAAACGTTATTTATTTATTGTTATTTTCCTCTTTAATGTAATAGTTATAATTCACTTATGAGAAAGCCTGAACCTTTTATTAGGACCATCCTGATAACACCCATTTTACAGTTCATAATCACTAATCGATACATAAGCAAAAATATTAAAAGTACACAAAAATAACTTGGACTATAATACACTAGATTTTAAGATGATAAAATCCTTAAAGGGTTAACCTTCTACCTCTAGGTTTTAATTTTAAATCTAAAAAAGAGTTTTGAGGCATTAAAAATGAGTTTTGAGGCATTAAAAATGAGTTTTAGGGCATTTGAAACAGGTTTTGAGGCATCCAAAGAGTCACGACATCGCCGGGATCCAGGCTACCGAAGCACTGCCAGAGACCTGTCATGGGTTTGTAGATCCACTGCTGGGTTGCTTGCCCTACCCAGCATGGGTCAGGCCGGCGACCCACGCTGGGTCACCAGCTTGACCCAGCGTGGGTCTAGCCGGCGACCCAGCGTGGATCACGGCCTACCCCACACTGGGTCAGGCCGGCGACCCAACGGGTCTATGGTGGTGCTTCAGCGGCCTGGATTCCGGCAGTGCCTCGCCGGCTACGTGTTTTTTTTTTTTTTTCTTTGATTTGGTGTAGTTGTTCTCACTTTCATTTTTTACATTTTTATCAAATTGATGATGTGTCACACGATAATTAGATGCTATAAAAAGGGTGTTTTAAGGATGGACCTGATAGTAGAGGCTCTCCTCACTTATTCTTGCTTTTATATTTAATGTATATTTTGTGTATATAAGGGTCTCGTGCATCTGTAGCAATACAAACATAAATACATCTTGCAATATAGAATTTTATCTATAATTACCTAATTTCATCCTCCAAAGGTGACAAGCTTTCCTGCTCCACTGTTTTTTAGTACCGGTATACATATATATCAAAATTCTTTTCTATTTTTCCTTTATTTTTTTATTTTTTTATT
The DNA here is from genome assembly GCF_901000735.1 of Corylus avellana. Lineage (NCBI taxonomy): Eukaryota > Viridiplantae > Streptophyta > Magnoliopsida > Fagales > Betulaceae > Corylus > Corylus avellana. The sequence goes on along the minus strand of NC_081550.1, from coordinate 15,995,262 downwards.
TTTAGCCCTTTCTAATTTTTTTGTTTGGTTTGAAAAAAGGATAATTTTTTTCTTAAATCAGTCTGAAGAAAATATCTTCAAACCCATTTAAAATAATGGTGAGTGTTTATAAACATTTAAAAGACACATTATATTCTTAACTTCATAGTTTACTAACTTAGACTAAATTTAATATATCTTTTAAATATTTATAGACATTTGACATTATTTTAAATGTAATGAAAAATATTTCCTCCAGGGTCCGAGAAAATTCATGTCCTCGAAATATTGTTTGTTAATTTTATTTACCTTAAAACAGAAAACAAAAACAAAAACTTGCCTATCTTCCCGCTCATCTCCTCATTGAATTTGACCGGTTCCTGCATCCAATGGGAAGCTAGGTGATGATATCACGGCCGTCCGGCAGCAGAAACATAGGAATTTACAAAAGATGAGTCGGTTCACGAAGCTGAACTATATTCTTTTGTTGTTTCTCATCACGGTGGCTACGCCGGCCTCCGGCGGATTTTACATCGGCAGAAGATATCTACACATTCGAAATGACTTGGAAAATCGTGCGAGGCTGAGGATCCACTGCTGGTCCAAAAACAACGACGACGTGTGCAAAACGACATTGAATCCGAACCAGGAGACAAGCTGGAGCTTCATCGACAACTACTTCGGAGGCACGAGATTTATGTGCGACATGGAGTTTCTGCTGGAAGGCGGGTTGAGGAGTGGTCGTTTTTTGGTGTACGACAATAAGCAGAGGCTCAGAATGCGGGCGTGCTACAAACGATGTAAATGGTCGGTGGGGAGATATGGGTTGTATGCATATGATGAGAAGGACAAGAGGTGGGACTATGAGACTCCATGGCCAAGCAGAAATAGCTTCCGACCTTCCATTCTTCTGGAATGAAAGGGTTAAAAATAGCCATGAACCAATAAATTAATTATGTGATCAACTTGTGTAAAGGAAGGAATTATGTGATCAAATTCTTCCTGTTGTTGGGCTTACTGTAATTAATTTTGTGATTTTGCAGCAGATGTGAGCATTGCTTGCGGAAAGCATATGTTCATGTCCATTATAGTTGGTTGTGTAATGCTGCCATACAACTTAAGATTTGGCGGTTAAAATAAAATCAGCCTTTTGGATTAACACTTGTAATAAAAAAAACTAAAAACAAATTAATTATAAATTTTTATTGTTACGTCGTATAGCAGTCTACTAAATAACATTACTCTGATCGAGATTCAATGCAATTACTAATTTGACTAGTATTGACTCACGGTCATAAATACATCATTGGTATCAATATATCTTACCATCAACGTATCAGAGAAACTTGAAAGCTAAATGATATAGATAAAGATTTATCAAGTCATTTTAAAATATTCATGCTAATCTAGCATGTCATAGCTAACATAAATACTAGATACTATTCTTTTTTAAAATAGATGAATCAATAGAGGGCCATCAGATATAAAATTCATGTAATTATAAAATTCTATGAGCTTTAATTCAATCAAGGAGCACCTTCATCACTTGATTTTTTTTTTTTTTTTTTCAAATTGTATATCATGTCTTAAAAAAATTACGACTTATAAATCAGAGTTTAATAACTCACAGCGGAGCCAACGGTTTTACTCAAGATCCTCCAAAATAGATTGTCGCCATCACACACCAACTAGGTGTCATGAGAACCGATTGACTTATTATGCACACCACATCTCTTCCTTCTACTATGTGCTTAGCTGCAAGAATATTTAGCAAAGTTGTATTCTTTGCACACAATTAACAATACCTATGTAGTTTCTCCATCACAACATGAGTAACTACTCACTTTTGTTATTATTAATCGACAAAAATATTATCCAACAAACTCAGCATATCACAATAGAAATTGCTAACGTCTAAAAATTCACAAAAGCTTAACTTTTTTTGTTGCAAGATTCATAACTCAACAATAAAAAATTATTTGACAAATAAATTAAATTAACACAATTTGAGGTCAAATAATCAAATACTCTTCTATTCAAAATATTTTCACTTCCAATATGTACACATGAAATTAAGCTCTTCTTTTGATAAACGAATCAATTATCAGATTTTTTTTTTTTTCCCCAACAAAATATTTCCACTGAAGAATTGATTTTATCTTTCTCGTATGCGAATTCCATACCACAAACTCTTATAATATTTGACTTCTCATAAGTTTAAATACTCTTGT
>NC_081550.1:15985586-15992952 GCF_901000735.1 Corylus avellana | reverse complement strand
TCTTATTGAAATAAAATAATACAAATATGAAAATTAACAATAAAATAAATACATTACAATAGATGAAAAATAAAGTATGAAAAAAATCTCACAATGATATAGAATTATGCAAAAGCTTTGTCCTTAAAGGTTGATTCGTGCCTCCCGGAGTATATTACTCGGTGCGATCGGATTCTTTGACATGCAACTTCCAACCTCCCAAGATTAGACTATAGGGTTTAATTTCATTAAGGACGTATTTCCAATAACAAAGTCCAATAGAACAATCCTTTGATCTTTTTGATAAAGGACCTGACCACGCAGAGAAAACAAAAGTAATAGAAAACAATAGGTGAGACATTGACACTTATTTTGAGTATAAGAAAAATAGAGTTATTGTTGTAGGCCTAGGAAGTGGCCTTTTAAAACTCTTGTGTGAACTCAAAATATAAACACAAGTGAGCTGGTGGTTTTTAAATTGCCATTAGGGAAAATAAATTTATGACCAAACGGTCATATGATGTGAAAACCATAATACTTATTAAAGGACAAAAATCTTTTGGCCTTGTTAATGTTAAAAGGTCAAAAACGTTTTTTCAAGCAACGGTAAAATTATAATTAGCTGGGATTGAGATCCCTAAATTTTTTTAAATTTTTTTTTTTTTTTTTTTAAATTCATAAATCTTAGCTATTCACCTCATCTAAGTCTCTAAAATAAGCAATGTTTTAACATTTAATGAGGAAATATGGCTTATTAAATTTCTTGAGGGTAGCTTCTTCATTAAATTTCTTCATGGCTTATTTTAGACGTTTAAATGAAATGAATGGCTGAGATTTATAAGAATCACAAAGTTAAAGAGATGTTTTGGGGTCTGAATCTCAACTTTAATGTGTCTTTTAAATATTTAAACACCGGCCGGTCTGGGTTGGCCGAAGCCACCCCATGGCCCTTGGGGGTGGTCCGGCCACCTCCAAAGGGCCAAACAATTTTTTTCTTTTTTAGTTTGGGTTTAGGGGGTGGCCGGACCACCCCCAGCTAAAATGGGGTGGTCCGGCCACCTCTATGGCCAAGATAGGCCACCCTTTTTTTTTATTAATTTTTTTTTAAAAAAAAATTTAATCTAAAATATATTTATTATTATTATTATTATTTTATTTTTGTAGTGGGACATGTGTTCTATTTGTGGCTCTTGAATTTCTAAGAAAAAATTCCAACCATGAACTGAATATTCTCTGGCGAGGATCCTATTCCGAAGCTTATATGACTATGTAATAAATACATATATTTAAAGCATATGAACAAGTGTCTTCGTCAACGTATAAGACAGCCAACGGTAAAAAGATTTAAGAGCTTGTAAATAAGAATTTAATTATTTAAACGGTTAAAAAGAAATCAATGCTTGTGCGAAGTTTTAATGATCAAATAAATGGAAATTAATGTTTGTAACACCTCTAATATTACAAATTTACAACAGATATCACGGCCGCAGAAACAAAGGAATTTACAAAAGATGAGTCGGTTCACGAAGCTGAACTATATTCTTTTGTTCTTTCTCATCACGGTGGCTACGCCGGCATCCGGCGGATTTTACATCGGCAGAAGATATGTACACATTCGAAACGACTTGGAAAACCATGCAAGGCTGAGGATCCACTGCTGGTCCAAAAACGACGACGTGTTTCAAACGACTTTGGATCCGAACCAGGAGACAAGCTGGAGCTTCATCGACAACTACTTCGGAGGCACGAGATTTGTGTGCGACATGGAGTTTCTGCTGGAAGGCCGGATGAGGAGTGGTCGTTTTTTGGTGTACGACAATAAGAAGAGGTTCAGAAAGCGGGAGTGCTACAAACGGTGTAAATGGTCGGTAAGGAGATATGGGTTGTATGCATATGATGAGAAGGACAAGAGGTGGGACTATGAGACTCCATGGCCAACCAGAAATAGCTTCCGATCTTCCATTGATCTTCCGGAATGAATGATTAAAAATAGCCATGACTGGAATAAATTATTATGTGATCAACTTGTGGACAAATCTGTGTTGCTAGCTCTGTATCAAGGCAGGAATTATGTGATCAAATTCTTCCTGCTGTTAAGCTTACTGTAATTTTGTGAGTAAATGCTTGGGAAAGCATGTTCAAGTCTAGTTGGTTATGTAATGCTGCCATACAACTTAAGATTTGGCAGTTAAAATAAAATTAGCGCTTGTAATAAGAAAAAAAAAAGAAATTATTTATAAATTTTCATTGTTACGTCTACTAAATAGTATTACTAATTTGATTGATTACATTGCATGTATGGAAGTAAGCTTAGCAGATAAAGAATAAGCCGAACAAATTTGACACTTTGGCTCGTTAGTTTCGGCGTAAAATATTTTTGTCAAAATGAAAACATTTTTCAAGAAAGAGTTATGTTCCGCTAATTTGTTTACAACTTTAAAAATGGTTGGAAAAATATATTCTAGCGTTTGGCCCTTATGAAAAATTGCCAAATATTTCTTATTTTTTCATATAATTTGTGGAACTGCAAAGAAGAGAGACGGTGAAAATGAGATGCAGAGAAAGACAGTCTTTGAGAATAGAAAGCTTACAGGAATGAAATTGAGATTAATGCAATTGCATGTCATATTGCTTACAATTTAGGCACAATTGTTAAAGGATCCTTGTAATGCCCACTTACTTAAACAAGTATTCGGACATCCCAAGTTGTGCTCGGACAAGTAGGCCTATAAGGGGCCCTTTCACAATTGTCTGTCCGAGCGTGTAAAAGAGTGGCACAAAATGATTTACTCATAATTAAGAATCATAAACTATTTTACTACCGTATAAATGTTATTTTCTTTGGTCAACTAAAACATATTCGAGATGAGCAATGTTTTACATTGCACCAACCTCTCAAAAATAGAAATAACCTTTTTCAAAAAATATTTTTCGCTGAAACATCTATGATACACAATCTAACAAGCTGTTACTATAAATAAAACAAGGGATAAAGAATATAAAATTTAAATTCTATACATACAGGTCCCCCTAACATTTTTTTTTTTTCCACCGGCCAGCTATCTCATGTACAAGAGAATGAACTATCCTGTAAGTTAATCTTCATGGAAAGAGGAGAAACCAACTCATTATTCACTACAATGAAATAAAAAACTCTAAAACATTTAGGATAGGAAAGAAAAATCCTTATACGTACAGAAACCTACTCAAGCAAGGACTAGCGCCCTTAAATACGACAATTACATGGTAAAGGAACACAAGACACAGAGGAGATGCTATGATTAGAAAGCAGGGTGCCAACTCCTCACCCATTCTGTTAAACTCTAAACATTTCTGGTAATGTCTTCAATGGTATCGCTCTTCAATGCCACCACGATGTCCTCTGGATAGCTTTCTTCTGCCTCCTGAAGCAGAACTTGAAAGATTTCACACTTAATATTGTTTGTAAGCTTCGACCCTGTGTAACCGCTGTCACATAAATGGTTTTTGAGGGTCAAGGGACCAAACAACACAAACACAAAGATCTAGTGACAAGGAAAAAAGTAAAGATGGCGCTACCTCCTACTCAAGCGATCATACAACACCGTGTTGTCAGTTTGAAGCAAAACAACTCGATCAAACCATCGCTTGGGAAAGAAATCACAACCATGGTAGTCCACTATGTTCCCTCCTCCTTCCATCAAATCCTCAACTCAAGCTTATCACAAACCTGCAAAATCAGCACTCTGTAATTGGACATCTCACCAATACAATGCACATATCATATACATTATGATTTTTTCCTTGAAATCACACACATAAAGGATTCAGCCAAACCTCAAACTCCACCCCTTATTTTTGGGGAAGATATGCACCATTTGGTCCAGAAGACCATTGGCTAATCATACATTATGAGTTGTCAATTACATATTCCTGTTTCATTCAAAGAACCCATGGAGACTCACATAACGATGTCCATTCTTCGTAACGATAATGGCTGGAGAGATTTTTACGCACTCCTTGCCAATTTATGGTTTTGAAGAATGGAAGTATTTTTTTATACTTTGTATCTTTGAACAGTAACTCTCGTTACTCGTTTAGTGATTAGTTATCATAATTTGCTTGTTCTCTTTTCTCCTTCTAGTAAGTTATTTTCTCATGTATACATTCTGCGTAGCTACGGCGCCTTACACTTTTATTGATATCTTCAATTACTTATAAAAAAATAAAATAAAATCCCTCCAACCAGTACAACAGCATAAACCATGCAGAAGGTAAATTCAAACATTTACGGAAGGATGACAAAAGCAAATATATTACTTCATTTCATTTAAATGAAATCCATGCTCTCTGTACTATTACAAAACAAGATATAGAATTTCTAGATGTTCCATTTGATTAAATCATCAAGCACATGAACATATACCTCCATCAAACGAACAGCAATGTCAGTGTAGTTCCAAAAATTTCACAAAGATTAGTTGTTTTTACCCACAACATATTAACCAAACAACCTTAACATACAAAACCCACCAATTTCTTGACTCACCAAGACATTCTGAATAAGGTGGTCGCAAAACTATGCTTCTTAAGTACCTCCAACTCGAACCCAACAATTCATTTTAATTTTATAATTCATTACAAATGAAACCCAAACCTATCTTATTAATGTATTTATTCCACGACCATTTCTTCAACTACAGTATCTAACCCCCAACATTGAAATTTCTTTTCTTTTTATTTTTTTCGATTCAATAAGAAAAATGAACTGCCATGCATGTATCTACATACTTATATGTATGTATGACAACATATGAACATAAAGAACAGAATTTAAGCGTAGCGAATACTGAAGAAGTATAATTGAATAGAAAGAGGGATGGGTTTGTGGGGAAGTACGAGGTCTACGTTGATGAGGTGGGACTCGAATTCGCTATCCCAGCCATCATGCAGGTTCTTCTCCCTCACCAAATCTCCGATGCATATGTGGCGGAGCTGGGTGGCCTCTACCAGAGCAGACGACGTCTTTGTCTTGCTCGTCCCGGGTGTTCCTATCACCAGTATGTTCGGCTGCCGTCTACCTCTTATGCTACCGTTTTGCGCCATGGAACCCTTCTTCTTCTTCTTCTTCTTCTTCTTCTCCTCCTCCTATGTCTGATGAGCATAACTTCAATGCGTTCTATACACAAATAAAGGGTTTTGTGACCACCATTCAGAAGCTGACACATCAGCTTAGAACAAGAAACCCGTATGTTAACAAAACTATAACATGAAAGTTACTGCCAAACCAGATATAGAAAAGAAAAAGAAGCGAAAGAATGAAATTGAGAGACTGTGAGAGTGAAATAGACTACTTCTTATTGAATCAACTTTGCCAATTCGAAATGGCTAATCTCCATACAATGTTCTTACACTTCTCAAAGATACCTCCTTGAACTTAACCAGCCTTATATAGGCTTAATAATTAAGGCTATTAGGCTTACAACTGTTTACAACTAACTATAACAGCTCTACAACTAAGTGTAACAACTTCCATCAACTAACTATAACACCTTTCATTATACACGTGCAACAATGCTTCTTAACAGAATTAACTGTCATGCTCATGCTCCCTTTCCTCCAGCTTCCCATCTCTTCTGTAGCAGTTTCTTGTGCAGCTCCCATGACAAAAACAAAGGATTTAACCTACCATATTTTATCCTTAAAAATAAAACCCTCCTAACACAATCACTATCAGCTGTTGCCGGCCAACTCCCGCTGCCTAGCTCGCCCATTTTTGTCGCCGCCCGCAGAACCATGCCGCCACCGGCCAATATCTCTCTCGCTCTCTCTCTCTCTCTGGTAGCTTCGAGTGGCGGGGTTGGCTTGGACGGAAGCAGGATTGGGCTTTTTGGCCTTGTGGGTTTTCTCAGAGTCTTCTCAGTCGCCATGCTAGATCTTCTCGACCAGCGCTGCCCTTCTTGGCCTTGTGGGTTTTCCTTCCCTCTCTCAGTCTTTCTCTCTCTCTCTCTTCAGTAGCTCTAAGTGGTGATGCTCAGAGATGCCGGGCATGGGTGGGCTGTGCTTGGTGGTTGTGGTGGGATCAGATCTACGGTGAGAGAGAGAGAGATCCGGCACGGCGGCTTGGTTTTTCTCAAAGTATGGGTGGCAGTGGAAGTTGGGGCTGTGTGGTGGCGTCGCAATCTAAGATGAGTGGCGCTTTGTTGAAAATTGGAAATAACACTCATTAAGAGATAACACAAAATAGGAAGAGGAATATTCAACTTTTTTCAACTTAATAAAATAATTTGCTTACATGGGTATTTATAGGATACAAATGACCCTTCTAACTTCTTCACAATAACTTCATTCGTTTACATCTTATATAACTCCCATGTAACTCCTATGTAAAATAACTCTTGAAAAACTAGAAGTACAACATTTTTAGCTCACTTAGTAACATATGAGAATATGAAATGAAAAGACACTTAGTAACATATGAAAATATGAAATGAAAAGACTCAACTAAATGTTAAAATTAAGTTTATTATTCAACACCCCCTTTTAAACTTAATTTCTTTTAGCCTCCTTGAAATAACAAAGAATTCTTTTAGCTGCCTTGAAATGAGGTAGGTGACTCCATATAGCGACTAATAAGCCCAACTCCATAGAGAATATCCGGTCTTGTGCATGTCAAGTATCTCAAACTTCCAACTAAACTTTTGAAGATTGTTGGATCCACTCTTTCTCCTTCTTCATTCTTCTTTGCCTTGACCACCCATTTCACTCCAATGAGTTTTTGTTCTTTTGGAATATTCGCCAACTCCCATGTGTTCTTTCAATTGCTTTGATTTCCTCATCCATGGCATTTCTCAATTTTTCATCTTTTACCGCTTCTTCAAAACCTATTGGCTCACAATCCGCAAAATGACAAAATAGATTTAGATCATCATTTAAATTCTCAGTTACTTGAAAACTACTCATGTGTGGTGGCTTTTCACTAGAACTTTCACTTGAAGATGATGACGATGGTGTACTAAGACTTGTTGGAGATGGAGAAGGTGTAGTGGTCTCTTCGTTTCTTGACTCTTCTTCTCCAAGAAAAGAAAAGAAATCATATTTTTCTTTCTCTTGAATGCTCCAATCCCAAAAGTCTTCATCAAATTCCACATCTCTACTAATTACAACTTTGCTGGAATTTGGATCGTAAAACTTGTAGCCTTTAGAACTTGAGTCATAGCCAATGAAAATGTACCTTTTGCTTTTATCATTAAGCTTGGACCTCTCTTGATCTGGTACGTGTATATAGCCAATGCTTCCAAAAACTCGCAAATAAGAAACACTTGGCTTTCTTCCGCTCCATGCTTCTTATGGTGTTTTATTCTATAGGCTTTTTGTAGGACAACGATTTGATAGATATATGGCACAA
>NC_081550.1:15962682-15985486 GCF_901000735.1 Corylus avellana | reverse complement strand
TACATACAGGTCCCCCTAACATTTTTTTTTTCCACCGGCCAGCTATCTCATGTACAAGAGAATGAACTATCCTGTAAGTTAATCTTCATGGAAAGAGGAGAAACCAACTCATTATTCACTACAATGAAATAAAAAACTCTAAAACATTTAGGATAGGAAAGAAAAATCCTTATACGTACAGAAACCTACTCAAGCAAGGACTAGCGCCCTTAAATACGACAATTACATGGTAAAGGAACACAAGACACAGAGGAGATGCTATGATTAGAAAGCAGGGTGCCAACTCCTCACCCATTCTGTTAAACTCTAAACATTTCTGGTAATGTCTTCAATGGTATCGCTCTTCAATGCCACCACGATGTCCTCTGGATAGCTTTCTTCTGCCTCCTGAAGCAGAACTTGAAAGATTTCACACTTAATATTGTTTGTAAGCTTCGACCCTGTGTAACCGCTGTCACATAAATGGTTTTTGAGGGTCAAGGGACCAAACAACACAAACACAAAGATCTAGTGACAAGGAAAAAAGTAAAGATGGCGCTACCTCCTACTCAAGCGATCATACAACACCGAGTTGTCAGTTTGAAGCAAAACAACTCGATCAAACCATCGCTTGGGAAAGAAATCACAACCATGGTAGTCCACTATGTTCCCTCCTCCTTCCATCAAATCCTCAACTCAAGCTTATAACAAACCTGCAAAATCAGCACTCTGTAATTGGACATCTCACCAATACAATGCACATATCATATACATTATGATTTTTTCCTTGAAATCACACACATAAAGGATTCAGCCAAACCTCAAACTCCACCCCTTATTTTTGGGGAAGATATGCACCATTTGGTCCAGAAGACCATTGGCTAATCATACATTATGAGTTGTCAATTACATATTCCTGTTTCATTCAAAGAACCCATGGAGACTCACATAACGATGTCCATTCTTCGTAACGATAATGGCTGGAGAGATTTTTACGCACTCCTTGCCAATTTATGGTTTTGAAGAATGGAAGTATTTTTTTATACTTTGTATCTTTGAACAGTAACTCTCGTTACTCGTTTAGTGATTAGTTATCATAATTTGCTTGTTCTCTTTTCTCCTTCTAGTAAGTTATTTTCTCATGTATACATTCTGCGTAGCTACGGCGCCTTACACTTTTATTGATATCTTCAATTACTTATAAAAAAATAAAATAAAATCCCTCCAACCAGTACAACAGCATAAACCATGCAGAAGGTAAATTCAAACATTTACGGAAGGATGACAAAAGCAAATATATTACTTCATTTCATTTAAATGAAATCCATGCTCTCTGTACTATTACAAAACAAGATATAGAATTTCTAGATGTTCCATTTGATTAAATCATCAAGCACATGAACATATACCTCCATCAAACGAACAGCAATGTCAGTGTAGTTCCAAAAATTTCACAAAGATTAGTTGTTTTTACCCACAACATATTAACCAAACAACCTTAACATACAAAACCCACCAATTTCTTGACTCACCAAGACATTCTGAATAAGGTGGTCGCAAAACTATGCTTCTTAAGTACCTCCAACTCGAACCCAACAATTCATTTTAATTTTATAATTCATTACAAATGAAACCCAAACCTATCTTATTAATGTATTTATTCCACGACCATTTCTTCAACTACAGTATCTAACCCCCAACATTGAAATTTCTTTTCTTTTTATTTTTTTCGATTCAATAAGAAAAATGAACTGCCATGCATGTATCTACATACTTATATGTATGTATGACAACATATGAACATAAAGAACAGAATTTAAGCGTAGCGAATACTGAAGAAGTATAATTGAATAGAAAGAGGGATGGGTTTGTGGGGAAGTACGAGGTCTACGTTGATGAGGTGGGACTCGAATTCGCTATCCCAGCCATCATGCAGGTTCTTCTCCCTCACCAAATCTCCGATGCATATGTGGCGGAGCTGGGTGGCCTCTACCAGAGCAGACGACGTCTTTGTCTTGCTCGTCCCGGGTGTTCCTATCACCAGTATGTTCGGCTGCCGTCTACCTCTTATGCTACCGTTTTGCGCCATGGAACCCTTCTTCTTCTTCTTCTTCTTCTTCTTCTCCTCCTCCTATGTCTGATGAGCATAACTTCAATGCGTTCTATACACAAATAAAGGGTTTTGTGACCACCATTCAGAAGCTGACACATCAGCTTAGAACAAGAAACCCGTATGTTAACAAAACTATAACATGAAAGTTACTGCCAAACCAGATATAGAAAAGAAAAAGAAGCGAAAGAATGAAATTGAGAGACTGTGAGAGTGAAATAGACTACTTCTTATTGAATCAACTTTGCCAATTCGAAATGGCTAATCTCCATACAATGTTCTTACACTTCTCAAAGATACCTCCTTGAACTTAACCAGCCTTATATAGGCTTAATAATTAAGGCTATTAGGCTTACAACTGTTTACAACTAACTATAACAGCTCTACAACTAAGTGTAACAACTTCCATCAACTAACTATAACACCTTTCATTATACACGTGCAACAATGCTTCTTAACAGAATTAACTGTCATGCTCATGCTCCCTTTCCTCCAGCTTCCCATCTCTTCTGTAGCAGTTTCTTGTGCAGCTCCCATGACAAAAACAAAGGATTTAACCTACCATATTTTATCCTTAAAAATAAAACCCTCCTAACACAATCACTATCAGCTGTTGCCGGCCAACTCCCGCTGCCTAGCTCGCCCATTTTTGTCGCCGCCCGCAGAACCATGCCGCCACCGGCCAATATCTCTCTCGCTCTCTCTCTCTCTCTGGTAGCTTCGAGTGGCGGGGTTGGCTTGGACGGAAGCAGGATTGGGCTTTTTGGCCTTGTGGGTTTTCTCAGAGTCTTCTCAGTCGCCATGCTAGATCTTCTCGACCAGCGCTGCCCTTCTTGGCCTTGTGGGTTTTCCTTCCCTCTCTCAGTCTTTCTCTCTCTCTCTCTTCAGTAGCTCTAAGTGGTGATGCTCAGAGATGCCGGGCATGGGTGGGCTGTGCTTGGTGGTTGTGGTGGGATCAGATCTACGGTGAGAGAGAGAGAGATCCGGCACGGCGGCTTGGTTTTTCTCAAAGTATGGGTGGCAGTGGAAGTTGGGGCTGTGTGGTGGCGTCGCAATCTAAGATGAGTGGCGCTTTGTTGAAAATTGGAAATAACACTCATTAAGAGATAACACAAAATAGGAAGAGGAATATTCAACTTTTTTCAACTTAATAAAATAATTTGCTTACATCGGTATTTATAGGATACAAATGACCCTTCTAACTTCTTCACAATAACTTCATTCATTTACATCTTATATAACTCCCATGTAACTCCTATGTAAAATAACTCTTGAAAAACTAGAAGACACAACATTTTTAGCTCACTTAGTAACATATGAGAATATGAAATGAAAAGACACTTAGTAACATATGAAAATATGAAATGAAAAGACTCAACTAAATGTTAAAATTAAGTTTATTATTCAACACCCCCTTTTAAACTTAATTTCTTTTAGCCTCCTTGAAATAACAAAGAATTCTTTTAGCTGCCTTGAAATGAGGTAGGTGACTCCATATAGCGACTAATAAGCCCAACTCCATAGAGAATATCCGGTCTTGTGCATGTCAAGTATCTCAAACTTCCAACTAAACTTTTGAAGATTGTTGGATCCACTCTTTCTCCTTCTTCATTCTTCTTTGCCTTGACCACCCATTTCACTCCAATGAGTTTTTGTTCTTTTGGAATATTCGCCAACTCCCATGTGTTCTTTCAATTGCTTTGATTTCCTCATCCATGGCATTTCTCAATTTTTCATCTTTTACCGCTTCTTCAAAACCTATTGGCTCACAATCCGCAAAATGACAAAATAGATTTAGATCATCATTTAAATTCTCTGTTACTTGAAAACTACTCATGTGTGGTGGCTTTTCACTAGAACTTTCACTTGAAGATGATGACGATGGTGTACTAAGACTTGTTGGAGATGGAGAAGGTGTAGTGGTCTCTTCGTTTCTTGACTCTTCTTCTCCAAGAAAAGAAAAGAAATCATATTTTTCTTTCTCTTGAATGCTCCAATCCCAAAAGTCTTCATCAAATTCCACATCTCTACTAATTACAACTTTGCTGGAATTTGGATCGTAAAACTTGTAGCCTTTAGAACTTGAGTCATAGCCAATGAAAATGTACCTTTTGCTTTTATCATTAAGCTTGGACCTCTCTTGATCTGGTACGTGTATATAGCCAATGCTTCCAAAAACTCGCAAATAAGAAACACTTGGCTTTCTTCCGCTCCATGCTTCTTATGGTGTTTTATTCTATAGGCTTTTTGTAGGACAACGATTTGATAGATATATGGCACAATCAACAGCTTTCGCCCAAAATTCTTTAGGCATTCTTTTTGTCTTCAACATGCTTCGAGCCATATTGAGAATTGTCCTATTCTTTCTTTCAACAACACCATTTTGTTGTGGTGATCTCAGAACCGTTAAAGGGCGATGAATTTCATTTTCTTCACAAAATTCTTTAAATTTATTAGATGTAAATTCGCCTCCTCTATCAGATCTCAAGGATTTAATACAATAGCCACTTTGTTTTTCCACAAAGGCTTTGAATTTTTTGCAAACCTCAAACACTTGAGATTTTTTCTTTAAAAAATAGACCCAAGTCCTTCGACTAAAATCATCAATGAAAAGAAGGAAGTAACGATTTTTACCGAATGAAAATGGCTTAATTGGACCACAAACATCCGCATGAACAAGTTGAAGCGGCTCATTTGCTCTTGTAGTAGATTCTTTCGGAAAGCTTTTCCAGAACTGTTTGCCGACAAGACATCCTTCACAAAGTACTTGATCCGGTTGATTGATAAAAGGCAAGCCATTTACCATCCTCTTTTGTGCCAACAATTTTAATCCGCCAAAATTTACATGCCCAAATCTCAAATGCCAAAGCTAAGATGAATCTTTCAAGCAAGTCTTGAGATATTTAGCCACATCCGTTTGAAGATTTAATAAAAACATTCTATTGCTTGTCATGGGAACTTTGGCTATCAAATTCTTCTTGTCATCTCTTAGTAAAAGACTACGATTTTTCATATGAATTTCATAGTCTTTTTCCAAGAGTTGTCCCAAGCTCAAAATATTACTTTTCATACGTGGAACAAAATAAACATTTGTAATAAATTGTTGTCCTCCATTTTTCAAGCGAATTGAAATTGTACCTTTCCCTTTTATTGGAACTCTTGACAAGTTTTCAAAAGTAACATTCCTGCTCGCCAATTCATCAAGCTAGACAAACTTGCTTTCTTCTCCACATATACGGTTGCTTGCCGCGTTGTCAAGATACCATGAGTTCTTCTCTCCTCTTTCTTCTCCTTTATAAGCAAGCAACAAAGTGGGCTCCGCTTCCTCACTTTCAACATAATTGGCTTCCTCTTCAACATTGTTAGTATCACTTCTACACTCCCAAGCATAATGACCATATTTTTGGCAATTATAACATTTAACTTGAGATTTATCATACCTTCTTCCATATTGCTTCCAATTATTTTCTCATCCTTGTCCTCTTGATGCTTGACCTCTTTCTTCGTAATTGTTCCAATTAAGTGGGCTTCTTCCTCTTCCTCTACCACGGCCACGATCGCGTCCTTGTCCTTGTCCTCTTTGACTCATTTCTTGCTCTTCTTCCTTCTCTTTGAAAAAGAGTTTTGTAGCTAGAACTTGCTCCAATGGCTCTTCCTTCTTCTTGTTGAGCCTTTCTTCATGGGCTTCAAGAGATCCCATAAGTTGATCAATACTCATGGTTTCTAAATCTTTTGACTCTTCAATAGCTTGCTACAACAATTAGTCAAATTTTTGTTGCAAGGAACGGAGGATCTTCTCAATAACTCGAACATCTTCCAATTTTTCTGTATATCTCTTCATTTGGTTTACTATGGCCAACACCCTTGAAAAACAATCAGCAATCGACTCGGATTCTTTCATTTGCAAAACTTCAAATTCGCCACTTAATGTTTGAAGGCGAACTTTCTTCACTTTATCAACTCTTTGATAGGAGTTTAGAAGAATCTCCCACGCTTGCTTGGAGGTTGTTGCATTCGCCACCTTCTCGAACATAGCTTCATCCAAACATTGATGAATAAGAGTGAGAGCTTGTTGATCCTTCTTTCGAAGTCTTTGAAAAGACTCTCTTTGATTAGGACTCAAAGAAGCTTCATCACTAGGCTCATCGTAGCCTTTTCTACAATCTCCCAAGCATCTTGCGATCCAAGCAATGCCTTCATGCGAATGCACCAATTATCAAAATTGTCTTTGGAAAGGTGAGGGAATTGAAATGTGAAGGTTGAATTGGCCATTTCTCTAGGATCAAGAAACTGTGGCTCTGATACCACTTTGTTGAAAATTGGAAATAACACTCACTAAGAGATAACACAAAATAGGAAGAGGAATATTCAACTTTTTTCATCTTAATAAAATTACTTGCTTACATGGGTATTTATAGGATATAAATGACCCTTCTAACTTCTTCATAATAACTTCATTCATTTACATCTCATATAACTCCGATGTAACTCCTATGTAAAATAACTTTTGAAAAACTAAAGACACAACCTCTTCAACTTACTTAGTAACATATGATCAGAATATAAAATGAAAAGACACTTAGTAACATATGAAAATATGAAATGAAAAGACTCAACTAAATGTTAAAATTAAGTTTATTATTCAACATGCGGTGGGTTCCGGTGGGGGCAGCCAGGCAGGTGATGCAATCTGAAGGTGCTGTCTATGTCCTCATGCGGGTGAGAGGTTTGATTATTAGGAGGAAATAATCTGGTGTGTTGCATAAATGTTCTTACTTTGTTCCAAGCAGATTTGGCCATTTTTCAGTGGTGGACACAAAGAGGGGGTTTTATGCAATGACTGCATAGAAGAATGTCTGATTTCCAACTTACCAGGGTTTTAAGGTTTGGGGAATTGAAGAGCACTGGTCGTCTACAGTGAGCTATGCTGAACCCAGTCTCCGGTCCAATGGATTATTGCCTTGTCAGCTTAAAAAAAGTAATCGAACCCACTCTCTTTGTCTGATATTTTTTCTTTAAAAAAAAAAAAGAAATGTTACAATTTAAATAGGTTAACAATATTAACTGTTTGATTTAAAAATATAATTACACATCACGAGTTTTTTTTTTTAAAAAAAAAAATTTTGTGAGTCCTACATTCTTCTTCATACAAAATGCCTTAAGACCATTCATATCTGGCATAGCAAATGTTTAGCTAAATGATTATATTTTTCTATTTTATATCTATTCATTTTTTAAAAAACATTTACTTTCGACTCAGCATTTTAGTTATCAATTTTTACTTTTTTATTGTAATTATTATTTATTTATCTACTTTCTTTATTCTCAAAGGGAGAGAGAAATATTAGAGTTTTATTATTATTATTATTAGCTATGGATTGTTGAATTACAATGCCCAGGAAATTTGTTAAGTACTATAGCGGCTCAATAAACTTTTAGCTACTTTGACTAGCCATACGTAGAGTCCTTTTGGCTATTTTTGTTGAGCCAAATGTGAGTGCTTACATAGTCAAAACATTATTTTGAGAAGCCATGAAGTAGTTTTACAAACTTGCTCCCTTTATTTTATAAGGAGGTGAAGGGTGAGGTCACGGTTCAAGTTTTATGGGGTGTGTAACTTACTAAAAATATTGACAAAATATACATACATTCTCAAACTATAAAAGATGTCACCCAGGAGCCATTTGAGACCCTAAAGGCCCAATTTCTTGGCAAAGGCGGAACTAGAACTTTTAGCCCAGCCAACCAAAACCAAAAGGATCCTCTCAATTTCCTTGAACCGGTTAGGCAAAATGGACTTTTCAATTGAAAAGTCCATTTTTCCTCCTAAATTGTACTAACCCGATCCTCTCCATTTCAAAGGAAATGGAGAGGACTCCATTCCCCAAGCCAATGGGTGGTTCCGCCCTTGTTCCTTGAATTGATTAATCATCGACCTTGAGGACAAGGTTGTCTTTAAAAGTATGAGATGTTAGGAACCCTTCAATTATTATTATTATTATTAAATAATAAGTCATTTCCTTACTATATGGTAGGATTCCTCTTCCTACCAGGATTATGATTACTCATTCATCTTCGTACTTTATTTTATTTTTATTTTTTGAAAGGAAAAACATTCTATAGTCATTCATTCATCTTCGTACTAGGATTACACTTATTTTCTATTCTATAAAAGTAATGTAATTTCCTTGAGGCTAATCATCAAATAACAATTTTTATAAGCAATATGCAGAGGCTAGACCCCTTGAGCTTGAAGTCCTCGTATCTTGCAATTAGCTATATAATTGTAAGAGAAATGTAATAATCTTTAAAAAAAAAAAAAAAAATACAATTTGCTAATAAATTTTACAACAATAAATCATCTTTATCCCTCATTCCTGTATAATGAATATAAAATGGTAAGAGATACATTTGGTGCACAAATAAAAGATATAGATATAATACACTATTGACTATTGTACCATATCCCAGAAAAAAGGACCAATGGCATATGGCTCTGGTCAGCGTAGACCAACAGCATAGGAGCTCAGTGCTTTCTCCTATCTCGGTGTACTATTTGGATTGGCTTCTGTAGAGCTTGCAGGCTTGGGTTGAGAGGGACAGAACTTAGCAAATTGACAAAACCTGCATTTCCAACGCTCTGGTGTGCAATGCCCTTCCGCCCTCCCACCCAAAACTCAAGACAACGATGAATTTCACTCTTGACCCAATCATAATCATATGGACAATGATCTTCACCAAGCACTCTGTTATCCTTTTGGAATTCATATCTGCTCCAAGTTTACCAAATCAATGTTAGAATATATGATATCTTTGTTTCTTTCTAATAAAATCATTTTGATTTATCTTTACCTACCCTAATTCTCCTATAAATAAGAATATAGTGTAGCTCTATTGTGTTCTTCCTCCAACACCCAAAAATTATTTGTCTCCATTTTGTTTTCTTCTGCTATTTTCTTTATTTTCCATTTCATTATGAAATTCTTCAATGAAGAAACATTCGTTGAGATTATACAATTAAATCCTTAGTATGGTTAGTGAGTTTTGCTAGTGTGGATCATCATGGTTCGTCTAATCACAAACAATATGGCAATAATTGCAGCCATAGTTTCAAAAGTGTCATTGCCACTTCAGTCATGATGGAAATGTGGAAATCTTGAAGAGTTTCTCTTTTTCTAAAACCATTTAATGGAAAACTAACCAGACAGACTAGATTACATGAGAATCATAACTCATTCAGGTTCATGAAAAATTTGAAATTAAATCAGGACCGTTAAAAAAATTACAAAAAATTTTTGTAGTTTTTTTAAGGCACGTAAGCCAAATTTGATGGTCAAAAGTATCATATTGGATTAACTCCGATCGCTCATATCGTCCCATCAAAATCTTTTAAAGTGTATTTCCAAGTCCAACTAATATATATGCATAGGTAGTTTCATGAGCTAAATCATCCTTCATTTTTAAGCTTTTATCAAAAGTGTGTTTTGGCTAGTTATGAATTTTTTGAACTCTTAAAAGCGCTTTTAATTTATTTACCAAATTGGTACTTTTTCTTCAAACGGATTTTTTAGGTGTTAAAAGCAGCACTTTTATGCCCCTCAAACGCAGACCTAAACAGACCCTTAATGTGGCCGTGAAAATCACTATTAGATGCTACATGTACTTTGCAAGTGAGCATTTGTACCTAAACATTTAAGAGTACTATGTATAACACTCTTCTATAAAGAAATCTCCGACATTTGTTGTGTACTTATATTACCTCAATAACAGCTGGTCATGGGCAGGGGGCAGCATGCTGCATGTTTGTCTAAAATGTCTCACCACTTCATCAAGGGTCTGCACAGCCAAAGCAAAAAAAGAACAAACAATGAATGCATGACTTGGTGCAGTAATTATCCAAAACCCTTTACCTTTGACTCTTGTATTGCTCACCAATTTTCTGTTGTGTATAGATTCATCCCATTTTCTTGGTATATATATATATATATATATATATATATATATATTAAAATAAGGATAATGCTAGACAGCCCAATATTTTTTCCCAAATTCTCTGATCCATTCAATATATAAATAGATTTATATTGTTTTTTTTTTTTTTTTTCTTAAATGAATGTGGCATTCAGATCATTTGGGAAAAAGAATTTGAGAAAAAGTGTTAGGATGCCTTACAGGCCTCTATAAAGTAAAGGGGTAAACTTACCCCCCAAATTTTAAAATTTTTCAATTTAAACACTTGAACTTTCAATTACAGTCAATTTGAACCTCTCCATCAGATTTTAAACGTTAAAAGTGAGACAATGACGTTTATACCCCTGACTTTTTTTATAAAATTTCAAATTTACCCTTAATTTCAAATTAAATTTTTTAAAAAAAGTATATTATAAAAAAAAAAAAAAAAAAACGCACGACCCACAGGCCACCTTGTGACCTTTTTTTTTTCAATTTGTTTTTAATAAAAAGAAAATTCAAGGGTAATTTTGTCTTTTTAAGAGTTTTAACAACAAAAATTGATGGAAAAGTTCAAATTGATTGTAATTAAAAGTTCGAGGGTCCAAATTGAAAGGTTTTAAAGTTTTAAAGAAGGTTTCTCAAATAGGGTGGTAATTCAGAGGCATAAAGTGAAATTACTAATAAAGTAAATGATCAATCAATAACAATAAACCAAATAAAGGGAAACCCTACTTTCTAGACTGGGGTAACTAGAAATTGAAGACAGAGAGGATCTATACCTTTCCAGGAAACCCTGACTTTGTATTGTTCTTCCAGATTTCTTCGGACAAGATATAATAACGATTCAAGGAAAAGAAATTGAAAAACTGTGTAGAGGGGAACTTATCAGCTACTAAATTGTCCCACAAATACTTGTAGCACATCAATTGAAGCCTGCCAATAGAAAAATGTTCATGTAATGATTTTGTTGATGCATTAGCTAACAGTTGCTCATCTCAATCACTTTGAAAGGGGAAAGCCACTGTAATTTGCATACCTTCCATTTCTTTGCTGTGGTTCAGCAGGAGGTGTTTCACTCCAACGAGTCTTTGTCTCTACTAAGATTGCACTTCTATCAGCTTCATTTAAAAGCATCCGAACCTCATCAATCATTCCCACCATCCATACACCTTCCACAAAGCCTATCCTGATGTATAGTCCATTGGCAAGGGAAAGAGAGGTAATAAAGAAAAATGTACAAAAAAGAAAACACTATAAGCTTTGCCAAAGGCAAGAATATATTTGATTTTATAGTAACTTCACTTTACACCCTGAATTACCACGCGATTTGACAAGCCCCCCGGAACTTCAAAACCTCTCAATTTGAACCCATGAGCTTTCAATTGTAGTCAATTTGAACCTCTCCGTCAGATTTTAAACATTAAAAGTGAGATAATGATGTTTATACCCCTGACTTTTTTATAAAATTCCAAATTTACCCTTAATTTCAAGTAATTTTTTTTTTTTTTTAAAAAAAAAAAAAATCACAAGGTGGCCCCTAAACCCTAAACAAAAAAAAATCACAAGGTGGCACCCACGTTGGGCCACCTTGTGACCCTTTTTTTTCAATTTTTTTTTTCCTATTTTTTTTTAATAAAAAGAAAATTGAAGGGTAATTTTGTCTTTTTAGGAGTTTTAATGAAAAGAATTGACGGAGGGGGTAAATTGACTGCAATTAAAAGTTCAAGGGTTCAAATTGAGATATTTTGAAGTTCGGAAGGGGGGCTTGTCAAATCGCGTAGTAATTCAGGAGTTTAAAGTGAAGTTACCCATATAAATTTTTATAGATGTATAAAGGTCGTTCCACCCATTTGCCGTCGGATTTAACCCCAAAACCTAACGGGAATGGTAACATTGCAAACTTTTTAAAAAGTTTAATATACTAAATTGGGATATTTTAAACTTTAGAGGGGTTGATTGCAAAAACAATAAAGCTCGGGATTAACTATTTCAACGTTTGTTTACTTACCGGTTTTACATATCAAAGCACTAATTGATTAGGACTATTCTAATGACACTTTCAAAACAACTTCTCTTACATTAAAACTTTAATCTACTTTTATGACTTGTAAATGAATTGGTACATAGTAAAATGTAAGCTAATGCCTAAACCACGAGGAGCTAGAAATGGAATTAGGAGACAGCCGCAAAAGATTGAACTTACAATGGCAGCTCGCGAGTTAATCCTTCAAATAATAATTGATTTGCTTGAATTATGAAATTCATAAGCCTCACAGCCCATACGTCCTCAGCTGATCTGACTTGAAGTTCCACTTTTTTCACAACCTGCCCAGAAACAGATCGAAACAGGATCAGGATCAGTTTGCTGACCAAAATGGGAAATATTGAGCTTTTGTATGTTGTATTTGGTTGAATATTACAGCAATTTTTTTTTCCAGGGAAAATAAAGTAAGAAAATGTGAAATATTGAGCTTAAATGCATACCTCTTCTTCAAGTATTGCATGGCGAGCTCTGCCTCTTCTCATAGCATCAGTCTTTTGCTTTTGAAACAGAAGAGCAAACTCCTTTTGTTTCTCGCACCATTCCTATTGTAAGCATGAAATGAGAATGAATGTGAGAAAACTAAATCGCTTGATGTTTTCAAATTCGACGAGTTGAACGGACTAAATCGCTTGAAAATGAAATTCACATTAGAGAATTTCCTATAACAAAATGCAACATATTAAGCTTGACATTAACTTTGTACCTGGATCCGAATCATTTCCAATCCATTTTGGACCGAAAAGTATTCAGTTCATGGTTAGGATTTTTAAGAAAAAATTTTAGAGTTACAAATGGGATATCTGTCTCACTAATAAAAAAAATAAAAAATAAATTAATAAAAAAAAAATGGTGACTGCTCACCCCATTTTAGCCAATAGGGGGTGGCCGGACCACTCCCGTTGGCCCTTGGAGGTGCATACAACCCAAGACTATCACCATTAATGGCAACTTAATTATGATAATTTCATAGTGCTCAGCTTTTTTCTTTTTCTTTTTGGGCACATAACAAGTAACCTCTCCAGCAAGAAACTAGAGAGAGCACGGTGTCAGTGAACATGAATTTCACACTATAGCAAAGAAAAAGCAACCATTTGAAAGCAATATTAATTTTGGGCCTTCTCCAAGTTATCTTATGCTAACATTTTACCAAAAACAGTCACAACGTTGAGATTGTTATGGCTCTTAATCAGCGTTAACAAGCAAAGTCATAAATTAATACATATTCATCAGTCTCGATCTCTGAGTCTATGTAGTGTTCATCACCATTTCTGAAAACTTCAAACCACATTCAAACATGGAAATCTTCAACTAAATCACACCCATTTGCCAAAACCCAAAAAGAAAGCAAAAAAAAAAAAAAAAAATCGTACCGTGGAGGTAACATCACTGACATATAATCCAGTCTTGCTCCGAAATCGATGAAAAAGCGACTCTGTCACTCTACTCTTCTTCTGGGCACTCCTAAGACAGCCTAGATCTTCTATGTCGGATTCCGCACAAAACGACAACCTCCTCTTGGCCTTGGAAGGGAGGGAAATGATTGAATGGGTAGACCTCGCTTTTCTCTGGAACTGAGAGGGTGAACGAGTTGCCGGAGTAGTCGCAGAGGAAGAGGGAGTGGCCGTGGCGGCCGCTAAGGCAGCTTCATTGGAAGCCATTACTTCCTCGCTCACGAACTCCGTTTGAATGTCGACACCACAACTGTTGAGGGATAACTTGGAGAATGACTTGCGGAGAGTTGACTCGTTCATTTTCGGGTAATCAGGTAAGACTCGCGCATGGAGAAATGACCGTTACAATTTACAGTCGCCTCGCCAAACCCCAACCTTAAGGAACGAACCATTGCTGAATCTTTTGTTTGGAATCTTTTTAACATTTAGCTTTTGATCCAAGCTTTCTGACCTGTAGACCGTTGCAGCGTGGGTTGTCTTGTGATACGATTGCATTCAATTTAAAATAAAAAAAAATAAAAAATTGTAAATTTAAAAATTATTATTTATATTAAACAACTTAAAAAATAAAATAAATATGTGATGTTACTTAAATACGAGTTAAAAAGAATTATTTTTTTCAAAAAATTAAAAAGACGGGTTTTAGCTCAAAACTCTTTTATAACATAAAGTGCAAAGAAACGAATGAAAATATACTCGGTTCTTATTAATAATTTATCACATTTTTAATAGATAGTATTATTCAAATGTTACATAATTTTAAAAAATTGACCTACTTTTAAGTAGGATGTATAAAAGTCATAGTTAAGATAATTTGTCTATAGGTTTGAAACGGTCATTTCTACAAAAGTCATAGATAAGATAATTTGTCTATAAAAATCTAATCTATTCTACTAGAGTCTTACTATGCGGCTGCCAAAAGACAGCCTAGCGTAGGATATATATTAAAAAAAATAAAAAACAAATTTTGTCAACTTTTTTTTATTTTTTTGTTAGTTAAATTTTTATGAGTTAATATTTAATTTTTAATGTCTTAAAACTTGTTTTTAGATTCAAAACTAAAATTTAGGGGTAGAAGATTAATCCTTTAGGGATTGTATCATCTGGGATTCAATCATCCTAAATTTAGTGCTAATACCTCAAATTTAATGCTAATACTTTAAATTTGGATTTTCCTTTAATATCTTTCTTCAAAAAAAAAAAAAATTAGCCACGTCAAATTTGGCATACGTTGGGATGATCCCCATGCTGCCGAAAATTTCTACTCATTCTACTAATGTTACTTTTGTAGATTCCTGCTACTTTAGGAACAACACGGTTCCTTCCGAACCTGCTTTAGTCCTAACATGCCATCTTTTTTTTTTTCTTTTTTTTTTTAATAGAAATCTGTAACTTTCATTGATGAAATATCAAGAGCATAAAGCTTTTACAACACAAACTGAAAATTCATAAGCAAATGGTATGAGGTTACAAAATCATATAAATGACTCTATATACAATTAGAGTTAAGGGACATGTGTTTCGTGCAAACTAAATCTATGACATGGGTATCTCAAATACAAAAACCAAAATTCAAAGCAACAAAAAAACTAAAAATTCGGCCGTGAGAGATAAACCCCCACACCAAGCTACTCCTCCTCAACCTAAATGTCAGGAGACAATTCCATCATCAACCCACAGGTCAGGATAAAAAAGAATAAAAACTCAAAAAACAAAAAAATTCCCACAAGAAGTAGCAGCGTAGGAGCACCGCAACGTAGACATCTCTAGGAAGACATGCCTTGGCTGATGAAGACGATCAAATCTATGGTTGAAGAAACTAGATCTAGATCTAGATCTAGATCTAGATCTACAAACTAGATCTAAAGCAAATCCGCCAGAAACGGAGACCGAAAAAAATTACAAAAAAGACACCGAGCACTACTACTGGGAAGGGGAGAAAGGAAGATCTTCTTTGTGATTTCTTTCTTGGTGTTACTTGGAAGAAAAGAAAAAGAGAGTTCTAGAGAGAAAGCAAGGCCTCTCTCTCTAGACTTTTTCTTACTCTCTTTTTCTTTTTTATCATCTTTAAAGCAAAGATGTCACCTTCACCAAAGTAGGAAATAAAGCGAGTCTTCCCCCTTAAGAAAACACCAACAGACTACTACTCTCCATTGAGAATTCTTCTCCTTACACAGTTTGGCTTTCCTTTTAATTCAGTGAGAACAAGACGTATTGATGACATACACATTGTCAATATAATTCATCTTATACAATATCATGATAGGGATTTTCTAGGTTCCGGCAATTTTTCCTATCTCTGCAATCGAACAAGGCAGTTAGAGGTTTTTGATAGGGTTTTTGTTCAAATAGGATTTCTCCTAAATACTTGTCCGAACAAATA
Source organism: Corylus avellana (assembly GCF_901000735.1). NCBI lineage: Eukaryota > Viridiplantae > Streptophyta > Magnoliopsida > Fagales > Betulaceae > Corylus > Corylus avellana. The sequence goes on along the minus strand of NC_081550.1, from coordinate 15,969,566 downwards.
AACCACATCGAAGAGGTCTCTCACAACTTCCTACAATCCGATTGAAGGGGATTATCATCTAGCAAAAATCTTTTTATAAGAGATTGATGTGAAAATTTCAAAGGAGAAACTAATAAGTTTTTAATTTTAACAATCAAGTTCTTACGTTTCTTATGATATATAATTTTAAATAGGTCCTTCCTTTAACTTATTGTCAAATTAATTAAAGACATGTCACATTGGACCAATCAATTAATGCCACATGACTCACTTGACACATCATATTCTAATTGTATGCGACACATGACACAATTACTTTAAATTAAAAAATATACTCTAAACAAACAATTAAAATAAGCCGGCCGGCAACTTTGGCGCACGGCACATGACATAAGCTAAAGATCAATGATGGAGTTTCTTCGACCGTTCAAATTTAATTTCTTTATCGTTCTTATGAAAAATTTAAAATTAAGGGGAAACTTCACTGAAGACCCCCGAACTTCCACTCGTTTTGAAATACCCCCCTTAAACTTTAAAATCTCTCAATTTAGTCCACTGAACTTTCAATTGCTCTCAATTTGGACCCCTCCGTCAATTTTAGCAGTTAAAAAATACAAAAAAAAAAGACCAAAATATCCCTAATTTTTTTTTTTAAAATAAAAAAATGTTTTGAAAGTTGGAAATTTATACAAAAGTCAAGAAAATAAACGTCATGTAACGTTTAAAATCTGACGGAGGAGTCCAAATTGAGAGCAATTGAAAGTTTAAGGGAGTAAATTGAGAGACTTTGAAATTTATGAGAGGTTTATTAAATTGAGTGGAAGTTCAGGGGTCTTCGATGAAGTTTCCCCTAAAATTATATATAATCCATTGAAAAACTACCGCACATATTTACAACACCAATGCCAAACCTCATATTTGTAGAGGTTGTCCAAGTACTTGCCAAACTTTTAGCAACACAAACGCACACCAACAAGAACACATATTCTGGGGTTGATATACATATTTCTACAGAATGAATTTAGTTTGACAACAAATCAAATTTACAGCAAAGAATCATCATAGCCTACAGCAAATGCATTTTGTGCGTAGATGATACATATATAATCATTGCACATCCCCAACCACATATCCACTCATGTTCTTCAGGTCAGCAATACACCGCAAAGAAAGCTTCAACAAAAAATATGTGCTTCTTTGCAGGAAGGTGGCATGTTTTGCTCACTGAGTTTACTATTTTCCTAGGTGTTTGTATGGTTTGGAGTCATATCAGGATCAGTGTTTGCAGGACAGATAGAAGCAAACTGACAGAACCGGCATTTCCAACGCTCTTCTTCTGGAGTGTAATGGGCTTCTCGATCCCCTAGCCAGAACTCAAGACAGCCCTGAAGTTGATTCTTGAGCAAATCTGAGTCAAATGCAAATTGATCTTCGCCAAGCAATGAATTATCTTTTTGGAACTCATATCTGCTTGAAAAGCAACCGGGTAAATGTCTTGCTAGAAGCAACTGATTAATATTGTCACCAAATATATTCCAGTAAAGAAGGAAATTTTCATAATGCTCAACAACCCACTTCCCAGTAGGAGTTTGCTAATAGTGGCTCCTCCTTTATTCATGAAGAAGATAGCTATAGTTGAGGCACTAACATACCAATATCGGCCAGAGTGGAGTAAACATTTTATTTTATTTCATAAGTAATCAAAATTTATTAAAAAGTGAAAGGGCGAAACCGAAGTACACAGGAAATACCTAACAAGCAACCAATTTACATAGGGAAGAAAAGCATAAATTTTCTTCTCACCTCAACAAAAGCTGGTCATGAGCAGGGGGCAGCATGCTAAATGTATTTCTGTATAATCTCACCATGTCGTCAAGGGTCTGCACGGCCAAAGTGGAAAAGATATAATAGAAAAGCATCGATGGAGTTCTTAATTATCTGAAAACTCTCTAATGCTATATTATTCACGTTTTCACAACTATGTAGAGATTCATGCAAATTATAAAAAACAAGTCAAACCACTGATGAAAAGAAGCTCCTCTCACATTGTTGAAAGTATTTTCAATAACACATACAACTATCGCTAAAAAAATGTGAGGACTTGTTTTTCTTACTTGGAGAACCAAGGAAATGAGCATTATGATGATGGGAACATCTCACACACTATGTCTCAAACTATTTAATTAATGATTTAAGAGAGAAATAGAGTCCTTACCTCTACCGGGAACCCTGAGTCGGCGGTTCTTTCCCTGATGTCTTCAGATAAGACAGAATGAGGATTCAAGGTAAAAAAATCAAAAAACTGTTTGGAGGGGAAATGGTCAGCAACTAAATTGTCCCACATATACTTGTAGCACATTAGTTGAAGCCTGCCAAAATATAAGTGGATGTCAAAACTTTATTCTGATGCATTAGTTAACAATTCTTCATCTATGCATACCTTCCATTCCTTCTTTGTGGTTCAGCAGGAAGAGTGTCTCGAACACGAGTCTTTGTGTCAACTAACATTGGGTTTCTATCAGTTTCAGTTGCAGGCATTCGGATCTCATCGATCACTCCCACCATCCATGTACCTTCTGTGAAGCCTATTCTGATTTCATAAGCAACTATAGTCCATCAGCAAGGGAGAAAAAAATATTAAGATCAGTTGTCTGAATTCCATCCATATATGAGAGAGACAGATGCAAAAATATAAAGGACCAAGATACCCTCTGACAGAAACACCAATGTATATTATTTCTTATCAATTTTTAGAAAAGCATTCTATTGCATGTGTAGAGGCATTTTCTCTATACTAAGCATTTTATAAACTTTCCATGTTTTGTTATTCATACTGATTTCACTATATCCAACACATTATACAATTGGGACAATACAAATGACTTTGGTAAAACGTTAAGTACTAAATAATCAAATCTATTGCACTGCACACTCTTTTCAAGCTGGGACTGGGACTCATTTCCAACCCATATAAACTGTTCTCAAGGTATCTGCTCATCATTCACATAGAACTATGATGTAGTTATCGTATGCTATCCAATAACTTATCTATTTTAGAAGCTATAAATTGCTTAATCAAGATATGATAACCAGTAATATGGAAAAAGATAAATTCTAAATCCAACTAATTTTTCCGAACTAAATCCTGCACCAAGAACAAGTAACATTTAACTCAAATAAAACACAATGTACTTCAAAATTATACAATGAACCACTAGCAAGTGCATAAAAATCATTGCCATGTGGTCATTAAGAGCTAGCCAAAACCATGACAAGCCAGAATTGAGTTAGGAGATAGCCAAATCCCAAATATGATTGAACTTGCTATTAAATCATCAATTATTGCAAAAGGTTAAGCTAATAGGAGAGAGTGAATTTAATCATTAATTTAATATTTTAACACTCTTACTCACGTGTGGGACTAGAAAACACATGGAAGATTTTAATTAAAATGGGGGGTAAACTATGGAGTCATAGTTCAAACTCAGGATTTATGCTCTAAAACTATATTAAATCACTAGTTATCCCAAAAATTTAAACGGATAGAAGAAAATGATTTTAATAATTCAATTTAATATTCCAATGCTTACAGTGGCAGCTCACGAGTCAATCCTTCAAACAGTAATTGATTAGCACCAATTATAAAATTCAGAAGCTTCAGAGCCCATGCGTCTTCTTTAGATTTGATACAAACTTTTACTTTTCTCACAACCTGCCAAATATACAATTGAAATGGATTGTACGCAGTGAGATAAGAAAGACATGGAAGGTGACTAATCAAAACATTTGTTTGCAGTTACAAATATGCACAGACAACATAGAGGTAAGTAAGTATAATGACCTTCAAGGGATTATATGTAGAATGTGTACCAAAAAATGATTTCCAAACACCAAATTGATGAAATTATAAGAATGAATACAATATGCATGGAGACTATTTTAGTACTATACAGTGTGCATGTATACGTATTGTAGCTAATATTATTTCTATTTCTTTCACTTAATTTCAACAGTTTCTTAATTTCATGCAATGGCATTTAAGCCAAATATGTCTGCCATATTATTTAAGTTCGAGAGGTAGATGAATTATACCAAATTTACCAGAAAAACAATCCACTTTGGACTTGGGGAGTTATGAGTTCATGGCAACAAGAGGCATGCAGGTAAAATGCGGCATTAGTTATATATATCATGAATTTAAAAGTGTACCTCTTCTTCAAGTTTTGTGTGCCGAGCACTACCTGCTTTCATAGCTTTATTAGTTTTACGCTTGCCGCGGAGGAGAATAAACTCCATTTGTTTTTCGCACCATTCCTGTTGTTAACATGAATTAAGAACCAATGTGAGATGAATATGTTTTGGTTTCAATAAGTTACAAAACATCTGTTCGCAGTTACAAAAGGGGCAACATAGAAGTAAGTTGAATGACCTTCAAGGTATTTTACATGTAGAACGTATGTGAACAAATGATTTACAAACACCAAATTGATAAAATAATAAGAATATTCATCCAAAAACAAAAACAAAAAAATCGTAAGAATGAATACAATATGCATGAATACTATTTTAGTACTATACACTGTACATGTATACGTACTGTAGCTAATATTATTTCTATTTCATTCATTTAATTTCAACAGTTTCTTAATTTCAGCCTTTGGATATACAAGAATTTGTAAAAAAGAAAAATCAAAAACTAATTTTCACTTCACTTTATCCAGTTGTATATATACTAGTCGTATGCAGATTACTAAATATCATTTGTCTGTAAATAAACGAACCTAGGTGCCCACACATACCAATCTCTAGCATTCATCACCACAAAATCTTCAAAAGAAAACAGTTAAACTTAAAATTCTAGCAAAAACCATTCCAACCCATTTCCCAGACCCGAAAATTTCTCACATTCAAAGCAAAACTTAAAACTTCAACAAAAAGCAACAAACAACCCAGACCCATTATGAGAAAATATTCAATACCGTGCCAGTGATATCAGTGACAGACAAGCCCTTCTTCCTCCTAAACTGATGCAACAAGGGCTCAGCCTCTTTGCCCTTCTTCTGGGTGCTCGCAAAATCGCCCGAATCCTCGATGTCCAGGACGGTCCGACCCGAGCAGCTCCTCTTGGACAGGACAGTGATTGACTGAATAGACCTCGCGTTCCTGTGAAAATCAAAAGGTGAACGAATTGCAGGGATGGAAGTTCGAGCGGCGGATAACGCAGCTTCAATGAGAGCCATTTCTTCTTCGCTCACGATTTCGATTGGGATCTCGCCAACGCTTTTGTTAAGGGGTGACTCGGAGAGCGACCCGCTCATCCTTGGCGTCGTGGGCGATCGGGTGAGTTTCGTGGAGATATGACCGTTGGCTTCAGGGGCGACTCATCCGCACATTGTTCTGTAATTTACGTTTCCAAGTTCGGACCCAATTTGCGAGTAAAATCAAACAATTATTATTATTATTATTATTATTATTATTATTTTAAACAAATAACTATTATTTTTTGTAAATTAATCAAACAATTATTAAATCACATGATTCAAAAAAATTATTTGATAAATTAAATTTTAAACTCTCCACTTTCATTTATTGAGATTTGGCTTTCCATTTTAAATTATCTATCTTTTGTATAGAAAGTCATCTATCTATCTATAATACTTTTTTATTCTCATGTAAAAATGGATCAACTTCTATAAATAAAATTTATGTGAAGATATATTTTTTATATTAAAATGAGAAAAGGAAAATTCTAAGAATAATGTTAGATATACGCTTATTTTCTTACACTTATTTTTATATTGCCTTAACTCGTTTTTAAAATTATTACTAAATTTGAGATAGATTTTTATTGAATTTTAATTCAATATTAATTTTAAAAGTCACCTAAAAAATATAGAAATTGGTGTGAAAAAGTAGAAAGTAAATATAACATTACTCTTTTATGTATTAGTGTGAGCAATTTGACGGAAGAGTTTATGAAAGCAATCATAATCCCTTTTTTTTCTTTTTTTTTTTGAGATGTCTAAAAAAAAAAAAATACAAGATATTCAAACTAATTAACTCTGTTTGATAAGACGTTATCCGAAATGTAGTGTTTATGTATTAGTGTAAGCAATTAGATGGAAGAGTTTATGAAAGCAATCATAATCCCTTTTTTGTTTTCTTCTTTTTTTGATATGTCTAAAAAAAAATAATTGTACAATAAGTCCCTGAGTCAACTCATTAAAATTTAAAAATTCTTTTAAGGTTTTTTTTTTTAAAAAAAAAAAAATTTACTTCCTGGATTAATCGAAATGACAATAAAATTCCTACCGTCAAAAAAGCGAATTCCATTGTAGAGTTTTTTTTAAAATTTTTTTAATTTTTAGATTTAAATTTTAAAATGAAATTAATAAAAAAAAACTATTATTTTAATGAGGTGAAACGATGCGTTTTGGTTGGGATTAACAGTTGTTAAAAACTTTTGACGGTAAGAATTTTATTGTCATTTCAATTGGCCTAGAGAATAAAAAAAAAAAAATTAAAAATTAAAAAATTTTAGAGAATTGACTAAAGAACTTATTATACAATTACTAAAAAAAAAAAAAAACCGAGATACTCGAATTAATAACCTCGGTTTGATAAGAGGTGGTCTGAACTACCATGGTAGATTCTGTGGACAAAGCAATGATAATCCTCAAGGGACAAGGCAAGTACAAGAGTCTTACGGGACAAGCAAGTAGAAGAAATAAAAGACGCAATGTTCTTTGTCACTTGAAAATTGTTGAGTGCGTTGGCCCAAGCTCAATGTCCAACTTTGTCCCTTTTCTTTCATCTCCTTTTTGTCCAATTTGGTTGTACATCTCAGGCCCAAATTTTGCTCAAATGAAGTAAAGTATATTCTTTATTATTACATCTTATATTGA
>NC_081550.1:15961374-15962487 GCF_901000735.1 Corylus avellana | reverse complement strand
GATGAAGTAAAGTATATTCTTTATTATTACATCTTGTGTTGGCTTAATTCAGTTTTAAAACGCAGAGACTATTGTTCATAGGCTCAAACACTATATAAAATGCTCAGAACCCAATCTTCACCGTTCATAATGTAGACTCATGTGTCATGAACGTCCCTGCAAAATTTCAGCTCAATCGGACCACAAACGCCTATCGATCGAAGCTATTGATCAAGACTCGACAGTATTTCCAAAATGCTGTTTTTCCCCACTGCAGGCCATGTCCGAACACGGTGCTAGGCTATCCGGACAGGCTTTCCAGAAACTCTATTTTTGCTCTGTAAGGCCCTGTCCAGACAACCCATTAACCTGTTCGAACACTCCGTACCTATTATGCCCAAAAACGTGTTTTTAGTGGGCCTAGGTCTAAGATTTGATGTACTGATATATATACATCATTATAGAAAAGAGAGGCACGAATTTTCACCCAGAGAGTTCGTCGGAGGCTGTGCTAAGAGAGATCATATGTGGTGAGCTTTAAATTGAATCTCTTAGAGTTTTAGTTTTTTCTTTGATAAATCTATAGTTAATAAGTCTATCAGAAGGGTCTGGTAAAGGAGAATCACGTTGAAGAAGATTGTGAGCAAGGAAACGAGTTGTAGGCTTGTCGATCTTATAAAGCCAAAGTCTTGCAAAGGGTTGTAAGTGTTCCTAGTGTCTGTAATCTCTGGATAATCTTTTGATAGTAATTTCTTGGGTTTAGCTACCTCGGAGAAGTTTTACTTTTAGATCGGTTTCTAAAAGGTTTCCTTTTCGGAACCAAAATATCTATGTCTGCCTCTTTATTGCTTTATATATTTTGGGTGATTGAAATTTTTATTGCTTCATAGTATTAATTCTGCATAAATTGTGATAAACAAATTTTTAGAGTCGGCATAGCGTTTTTCATTTATTGTACCGTTCAAAATGCTTTTCCTTTTAACAGACAATTAAATTAATAAAATATATTAAGCTCACAAAATATTTTTTTTAAAAAAAAAAAATTCTTATAAATGATGTGGCATAACTTGATTGAATTTCTCAAAATTTAGATTCATCTCGTTGTCAATCATGTTAAGTTACATCACTTTGTAA
>NC_081550.1:15956199-15961235 GCF_901000735.1 Corylus avellana | reverse complement strand
AAAAAAAAAAAACCTTAAATTTTTGGCGTAGTTCAACAATCCCCATATTGGCCAAAGAGGGTGGCTGCGTAACGCTCCGAATTTTATTTCCTAAATTAATAAATTTTAGATTGATGGTATTGTAGGGATAGAGGTTAGTTGGATTTCTTTTTTTAATCAGCACCAAAAAAAGAAAAAAAGAGCTGGCTTTGATGAAAGTTTAGACTTTAATAAGTGAGGTAATGAAGCTATGCTTTTGGGTGATCAGGCGAGGCCTTCAATTTGACACACAAGGAAAATAAAACAAATTGTCTAAGAAAAAAAAAAAAAAAAAAAAAAGGACAAATCCTCATTAAACATTAATTTGACCGTGGGACATTTCTTTTTCTTTTTCTTTTTCTTTTTCTTTTTGGGAAAGTCAGTGTATGTCTTGAAATTACTACTCAATTCATAATGTCCTTAAAACTTTCAATTACGATAATATTTCTCCAAATTATCAAAAATTGTCAATGTCTCCCCTAATAATAAAAATATCCTTAATAAAATAAAAATTAAAAATATATATATATAACTAAAAATAAAAAATAAAAAAAATAAAAAGGAGTGTAATTTGTTTTTTTTTTAAAAAAAAAAAAAATCTTTTTGTATATTTTTTTAAAAAAATTTATAAGGGTATTTTTGTTTTATTGACAAAAATTTAAGGTCATTTTTGTCTTTTTTCTAGCTTAGAGCGAGACATTGTCAATTTTTTAATAATTTGAGTGAGACATTATCAATTGATTGATAGTTTGAGAGGAGTATATAAACTTTTCATATTTTTTTTCTTTGGGTGACAATAATAAGATGGTGATAAGAATCATGCATCAGGAAATGAGAAGAATTAAAATTTATATCACGGTATAGTAGAACTACTGAAATCCATTTTGCTCACAATTAAAATTTAAGAATCAAAGCTTCATTTCTTTTTTTCGTCTGTTTACTTAATTTACAGAAGAAGAAAAAAAAATTAGAGAAATTTTCTCAAATTTTTGAAAATAACACGCACATGGCCCGTGGGAGCTTTTATTTTTTTATTTTTTTTATTATTTTCTAATTGAATAAGGAAAATGGTTATAGAGGAGGATCTTTCCCATTTCTGATCCGAATGGAAGAGAGAATGGGAGATCATGTGGGAATGCTTTCAAAAATAAGATTGGAAGCAGCCCATTAAGCTAAAGCATGTGCCCTAAAATTGACACATCGAGGCACTTTCAAAGCATTCCAACTTTGAAAGGAAGAAATAGCTAAACAAATATCAGAAATACAGTTTGCAAAAGACTAAGAAGAAAAAGAGCAGGGCTATTAATAGATAAAATAACAAGGAGAGCATCCCCTTCCACCGAGATAGAACTCAATCCCAAAGAAGCAGCCAAACGAACTACCAAAAGGGCTACATGAACTTCACATTTCAAAACATCTGTGGAACCAAGTTTCTAAGTAGCAACTAGAAAAATGAAACCATTTTCATCACTGATTACCGTTGCAGCAACTACAAAAGAACCTCTTACCGCAACATCAAAATTCCCTTTTATCCAACCTGCTACCGGAGGCGTCCAAACGGAAGGAAAAGCAAGATCCCTCCAAGCATTATTATGATGATTGAAAGTATTGGAGATGAGAAGAATCGCTGAACTCGGAGAAGGCTGAGTACCTTCGTGAATCAACAGATTCCTAGCTCTCCAAATAAAATCCATAGTGTTGGGTCAAATTTCGGCTTATCTTGGGCCCAGTTCTAATTTATCGGCCCATTCCCCATACTCGGTCATTTATTTACTGTTCAAAACGAACTCATGTTCGGCATGGCAGCTTTATATTTAGTTGTATTGTTGACACTCGGCCACCATGCTCGGCTAACCGAGCCTGAGGCAGGTACCGAGTATTATTCTCAAAAATATTAGAATGTTAGAAATAAATATCTTGTTTTAGTATACTGTCAACACGTGGGCACTCGGTGAGTCCACAGTGTTAGATGAACAGGAACAATTCGATGCCTATAAAAGGGGGGTCCCCTCTCATTATTTCGGTAACTTCTTTTCACCCTCTGAAGCTGAATACTTTGCTCATCTTTTCTTTGATCTATAATCTTCAAGTTCATTTTTCCCCTAAACACTGTGACTAACTTAGGCATCGGAGCTTCCTCTGGCCGGACAACGCCGACAGCTTTGATCCCCTTTTTCTTATCTCTTATTCTCAGCTCAACGTTCGGTTATCAAATATTGTGCTGATCCTTTTCCACGTCATCATTCGGAAAACTGCTTCAACAGTTTGGCGCCATCTGTGGGAAACGATATTTTATCGGTTCTTACTAATCTCATATATTCCGACATGGTGAACACACCTCCGCACTCTGGCACATCTCCTCATATCATCCCAAACATCCAAACAGATATACCCGGAACCTCACATGATCCAAATCCCCAAACAGCTGTCATGGTGAATTTTATGAAACAAATAGCCGAGTCTGTTGAGGCTATGAGGAAGCAGAATGAAGAGATCGTCTCTAGGCTACCTCCTAGAGAAGACTCGGCACAGAAGAGAAGACGAGAAGAGTCTCACAGGAATCCACCACCATCAGCTCGACATCAGTCAATCCAACCAGACACTGGAAGCTCAATACAAGGCAATTCTCATACTGTTCGGGCTAAAGCAAACACTAGTCGACAAGAGCTTGCCAAACATTCACAATCGGGTGGCAGGTCACTCCATGGCGAGTCCAGCCATGCCAAAACCCACCATGGTAACTCTCAGTGTAGCCATTCCCGTCATGTTCAGTCGTATCTTGATAAACCTGCAGAGACTACTGTACACAAAGATGTTAAAGATCTCCAGCAGAAGTTCGAAAAGATGGCTTTCTTAATTGAGAATGGGGAAAATTGGTCTGCTACTGAAGATCTAATGCAATACACCAACTTACCTTTCACCGATCGAGTAATGAGATTCCCCATGCCTGGTAATTTTAAGGTTCCTCGAGTTGGCGAATATGATGGAAGTGGAGATCCTTCCGACCATATGGAGAGTTTCCGAGCTCATATCATCCTTCATGAAACTCCTGATGAAATTGCTTGTCGAGCCTTCCCTTTAACTTTAAAGAGAGTCGCAAAGGAATGGTTCGGAAGTTTGAGCCCTAAATTGGTTGACGGCTTTGATTATCTTGGGCAACAGTTCCTGGGTCAGTTTCTTGCCACTAGAAGAAGGAAGAAGAACCCGGCATATCTATTGTCTCTCATGCAGGGAAAAGACGAATCCTTGAAAGAATATTTGTCGCGATTTAATCGGGAGAAGCTGACAGTAGAGAGTATTGACGAGCAAACCATTCTCTCAGCATTGATGCATGGTATACAAACCGAAGGGCCTCTGATGGCCGAGTTGTCAAAAAGGCCAAAAACAGGAACTTTGCGACAGTTCAACAACAAGGCCGAGGAATTCATCAACCAAGAAGAAACTATCTCGGCATTGCTGAAATCTAAAGCTGCCGAGAGTAAGTTTGCTGCTGATCCGGTTATGACAAAACCGAGAGTCATAATCGAGAAGAAGAAAAAAGACGGTCAAAATCCTAACATTCAGGATAAGAAGGCCAGTCTTTTGCCTCATCCCAACCAGCATCAACAATATGTGGGATGGACACCCTTGAATACAACTGTTTATAGGGTGTTCATGGAAGTTAAGAAGGACCCGAGTTTTCGATGGCCAGGAAGGATGAAGTCTCCTCCCCAGCACCGCAGTACTCAGAAGTTTTGCGAGTATCATAACGACCATGAGCATCAAACCAAGGATTGTATCAGTCTTCGGTTTGAGATTGAAAAATTTCTGAGAAATGGGAAGTGATTAAATTTCTTGGCTGAAGAAAACAGCAGAGGAAAGAATGTTCATGATGTACAGGGACATCATTCGGGTCAGGGTAACGATCGGTCACGTAACCAGAGGCAAAGGCGAGATGGGCCGAGGATTACGCAGAATCAGCAGCAAAATCCTTAGAATCAAGCTATTATTGGCGAAATTCACACTATTTCGGGAGGTCTGGCTGGCAGAGGAGAATCAAGCTCGGCAAGGAAGGCTTACACCAAGCAAGCTAGAATGGAAGAAATCTTCGCACTAGAAAAACCCTCCAAGATTCAGAGAAAGGAACTGAGTGTTCTAACATTCTCAGAGGAAGATGCGAAAGAGGTCTCAATGCCACATGATGATGTGTTGGTGATAATTCTGACGGTGGCTAACCACGCCATTCACCGAGTCTTGATAGATAATGGAAGCTCGGCTGATATTATTTACCGGACGGTTGTTCAACAATTGGGCATTAGCCGAGAGAAGTTGAAACCGTTCTTGTCACCATTGATAGGATTCGCAGGTGAGCATGTCCAACCCATTGGGTTGATTTCTCTTCCGGTTACAGCAGGGACTGCTCCTAGACAATCTACTATCATGGTGGATTTTTTGGTCATTGACCGACCATCGGCTTACAATATGATCATTGGTCGCCCGGCTTTGAATCAACTGAGGGCGGTCACATCAACCTATCACTTCAAAATGAAGTTTCCAACCATTGAAGGGGTCGGAGAGGTTAGGGGAGACCAAGTTGTGGCTAGAAGGTGTTACAATACATCTTTGAAGAAGTGCCCAGACTCAGCACTATTAACGATCGATAGTTTGGCTAATGAGCGCAAGATGCAGTTGAGGAAGGAGCCAGCCGAGCCATTGATTGATATACCTATAGCTGAAGGAAAGGTTGTCAAGATTGGTTCGCAGCTAGCTCCTAGAATTAAATAAGCCCTTGTTCGGTTTCTCCAGCAAAACCTTGAAGTTTTTGCATGGTCTCCTGAAGACATGCCAGGGATTGACCCCAAGGATGTTGTTCATCATTTGAACATTGATCCAAAGGTCAAACCAGTAAAGCAGAAGCGAAGGAAGTTTGCCCCCGACAGAAACATGGCGATAGCCGAGGAAGTGGGCAAACTACTAAAGGCGCAGTTCATCGAAGAGGCACATTACCCTGATTGGCTATCCAACGTAGTAATGGTTAA
>NC_081550.1:15951816-15956099 GCF_901000735.1 Corylus avellana | reverse complement strand
ATACTTCTCATCTCCAGGTCATCCTCAAGCAAATGGACAGGTAGAAGCAACGAACAAAACCATATTCAAGATATTGAAAAAGAAGCTCGGCCAGCATAAGGGAGAATGGTCAGAAAATCTTCCCGAAGTTCTATGGGCATACCGCATAACCAGAAAGACTCCTACCAAGGAGACTCCTTTCGCCCTAGCTTACGGAATCGAGGCTGTCATCCCTACCGAGGTCGGATCAGGAAGTTTTCGAGTGGACACATTCAACCCTAATTTCAACGACGAAGGTCTAAAGTTACATTTAGACTTGCTACAAGAAAAACAAGATCAGGCCCAGGTTACAATGGCAGCATATCAACAAAGGGTAGCTCGGTATTTCAACCGACGAGTAAAGCATCGAAGTTTCAAAGTCGGAGATTTGGTTTTGAAAAAGGTCACCCTGGCAACCAAAGATGCAACCGAGGAAAAGCTCGCACCAAATTGGGAAGGACCATATCAGGTGATCAAATGTGGCAAAGCAGGAGCTTACCACCTTGCAAACTCCGAAGGAAAACAACTCCAACGACCATGGAATGTCGAACATCTTAAGAAATATTTTGTATGAAATTATAATTCTCATAGCATCACTTTTGTTATATTCTTTTTATAGTTGATCGAGATATATCAATGAAGGGTCCTTTGGGATTATAATCAGGCAGAAATCTTAAGTATGTGGCAGACCAGGCATTTGATGAAAAACTGCCTTAGAATTATCGAGCATCACTCGATCTGTTCTTTCCAAGGCATTTTCATTAAATCAAACACAAATCTTTTTTTTTAAAAAAAAAGATTTAAGCTCGGTGAAATATAGCTGGAGAAATCACCGAGTATCGCTCGGTCCTAATTTCGCTAAAGCGCTTTCCCGAGGAGGAAGAATGTCTTAAGTATGCCGATCTCAAAAACTAACAAACTTGCGATTCCACGCTTCGAAATATATAGCTGCACTAAGCGCTCTTTCGAGGATCATCCTTTGGAAAGTATTTATAACACTTTCCAACCCTTTGGCGAAATATAGCCTGAGACTTTCCCGAGCGTAACTCGGCGATACGTCGCTAGGGCGCTTTCCCAAGGAAGAGTTCGGAAATATAGCTGAACAAAGCGCTTTCCGAACTTAACCTTTATTCAAAGGTTCTTCAACGGAGAAATATAGCCAGAGAAGTTCCCAAACGTATTTCGGTAAACTTCACTAAGGCACTTTCCCGATGATGAAGTGCATATATTCCTACAAACTACAAAATCCGCCGAGCATTAAGCCTTCATACCAAGCATATTCCCAAAAAAAAAAAAAAAAAAAGCATGCACTTACCAAACATGCCGAGCATTTTCCCTGAGCAAACATACGCTTATCATGGTTTAACATAATTTGCTCACAAACAGCGCATCCTCGGTTAAACACACGGCGTATTGTGATATTAATTCAAGTTTTACACTCGGTTCAAAGTCTTTTACGCCTCATTAAGATTCTCATCGGTATAAATTACATTTATAAACTATGAGAATCGGGGGGGGTATACGTAGTATGTTTGTAAATATTGATGTGCAAGTTTGAGTATGAACCGAACAGAACAAACCGAACATGAGATTTTCTCGTTGTAATTGTGAAAATTTTCTTTCATTTACAAAGTTTGTATAAATTAGATACAAAAAGAGAGATGTTCTCTCGGTATTTACAGTTAGGAGACTTAAGAAGAGGCCCAATCCCATTCATCGTCAGATGCAGCCACCGACTTCTCCGAGTCATCCTGAGCATCGGCACGTTCGGCCGTAGTAGAAGACTCTCCAACTTGACGCCGAGCAAACGGGTCAAAACCAAAAATTGAGATGCCTTTGCAGTCAGGCATTTGCTCTTTGCCGAGTATGGAGATTTTTGAAATGTCTTCTTCGGTGGGAGGAACATCTTCAGGTTTTATTGTATTGAGGTCGACATCTTCGAGAGGATTCCTCGACCATCTTCGGAAAGTTTCAAAACCTGAGATGAAACCCGTGCCCCAACCATAATCTCGGGCCCAGGAAGCAAATGAGAGCTGCTTGTAGAAATCCCGAGCTTTGTTCTTATATTTGAACACTTGTTCCTTCGCTCGCAGGAATTTCCCTTTAAAGCTCTCGGCCCTCTTAGCAGCAGCTTTGGCCTTCTTCTTGTTTGACTTCCGTTTTTTCTCCAAGGCCAGAAGCTGCCCTTCGATGGCCACCACTCTCTCCTCAGCCACCTCGACTCTGGAGTTATGAAAGGCTGATTCTTTCTGAGCTACTTCCAGCTCTTCAAAAAGTCGTTTAGCTCGACCCTCGGCAGTACGGCGTTCAAACGCGGCCTCAGCATGCTTCCTTTTATAAGAATCGACCTTATTCCCCAAGGCCACAATGTTAAGAAGCAGCTGCCTGATTCGGGATCTCTCAGCAATCCCTTGGACTTCCTGCTTTCGAATCCTGGAGAGGTTCTGGGAGCACTGAGCCTCCAGGTCGGCAATTTTTTGCTCGGCCTCCTCAAGCTTCCTTTGGGTGCCTTCGGGCTCCAAAGCCGAGAGATCATCGAGGCTTTTCTTCAGCAGGGTCGTTCCCTCCTCAAGGGTCGAGAAGTCAGCTTTCAAGCTGGCGTGCATCGTTCGTTCGGCAGCGAGCTCGAACTCCAACTGACTTGACCGAGCAACAGCTTCCGCGCCTTGAGCTTTCAGCCGAAGTATCTCAGCTTCGGCCTCCTCAAGTTTTTTCTTCGTTTCCTCGGTTTCCCGAGCTGTGAGTTCGGCAGACCTTCGAAAATGAAGGTAACAGTTCATACTTTGCATCGACCCTTGCAAAATGAAAAGAGTTAGAACAAGTGTTATCATCAGAAACCGAATGAGTGGGAGTATATTTACCTCAAGTTGATGGTATAGCATGTGTTCCATCACTTCTTTCGGAACCTGGGTGTCGATATCCACGGGATTATTAGCCGGGATGGCACCGGCCAATAGAGCGAAGGGATTCTCAATCCACTTTTCGCCTAACCGAGAGAGGGGCTCCCCGAACGACCAATAGATCGGGTCAGGTGTGCGTTCTGCAGAGGAGCCCGATGCCCGCCACGCCCCGGCAGGATTCTCCTTAAAAACAAACTTCGGAAGCCCGGAGGGGCACTCCATTGTCGTACTCGACAACCCATTCTTCATGGGTTTGGACGACTCCCCAAGGGGTGGGAATTCATCGCCAGTTAGGAATTTGAAACCCAATTTCTCTTCAACAATTCCACTGGCGATCGCTGCTGAATCCGCATCAAACTGTTCGTTGTCCTCGGATACTTCAATCACCCCTTCAACGAAAGTTTGCTCAGCATCCATCTGCTCGGTAAACCTTGGCACCTGATCGGCAGCTTTAGGAACCGAAAAACTGGAAGGGTCCAGTTCTTCAACCTTAGGCCTGCTGCCTGTAGCTTCATCAAATGAAGACTCACCTTCAGTTTGTCCTTGTTGGATATCCGCCGGGAGGTCAGAAGCATCTATTTGTACAGCCTCGGCAGGAACTCCTGCTGAACTAGGAGTAGCCAAGGATGGGAAAGCTCCCATAACTTCGGATGCAGAAGGGTTACCTGCAGCGAAGAGGGCATCTTGAGTCGACTTATTCTGTCTACTCAGGAACTCCCTGACCCCGCCAAGGACGTTGGAGTATGCCCTAATGTGTGGAGCAGTTGTCTCAGGTTCGGGGATTTTCAAGTCGGATGCACCTCCGCTTCTCACTTCTTTAGACGCAGAAGCTGAATATCCCCTCACTCCTTCTGGTGCGGGTTCGGCTGTCTTCGAGCTATCCTCGGCAGCTCGGTTATTCTTCTTTATCTTCCCCGCAGTGGTTTTTATTCGTTTCTTGCTCTTCTTGGGAGAGGAAGTTTTGGGTCCTTTGGGCTCATTTGTCACCGATGAGACTCTTACACTAGTTGGCGGTCTCATCGGTGTTTTCTCCAGAGGAACATCTTCGGCTTTCCTATTGCCTTTGCCTTTGGAAGGCTCGGTGGTTTTCCCAGTCTGCTTCCTCGGTACTTTAGCAGCTGGCCTTCTTGACACCTCGGCCACTGAGGCTGTCGGCCGAGGGGCTTCTACGGCTTCTACCAACCTTGGAGGTGTCGGGGTCCACAAATACCGAGCTTTGTTTTCCTCGGTCATAACCGCATCGTAATCCATTTCTAGTGGACTACGCTCGGCATGCCTAAGTATCTTATCAACGTGCTGCTCTTCACTGTCGGTCAGGTTTGGTTCTTGTTGACCTGGAAGCAAGTTCCAGATTAGTTTCGCCGA